>NC_068985.1:6179831-6182518 GCF_001194135.2 Octopus bimaculoides
TATATATATATATATATATGCATAATATGAATTATATTTATATATTCATATATACATATGTATGTGTGTATATATGTATGTATGTTAGTATGAGTGTACCTGTGTGGTCTCTGTGTGTACGCAAAATCTGCTTCGTGTCCATCGTATTAAATGACCAGTCTATCATTTCCATTATAAAATTTTACAGTCTCTGTATTTATTCTCAAATAAATCTCAGTTACATAGATTACTAAACAATTCCAAAATAAATTTTCCGCATATCTTTTACTGATTGCCAGAAGTCATTTCAGCCGCAGCTAAATAATCATTAATTACTTTGTCTAGTTAAATTTTATTAATTATTTGCTCGGTCAATAAATATTCACTATTTTCCCCTGATATATGCATATTACCTGCACACTTACGTAGCAGTTAAATATACACGTTTAAACACACAGTTCATTTTATAAACACATAAACATTTGTATAACTGTGAATAAAGATGTAGGCGAGCTATCACTTGTACTCTCTTCATTCACTTTTTTGATAAGAACTTTTCATTCTCACTTGTTGAATTTTAACGTTTGCAATTCTAACGTAAGTAAATAGAAAGTTATAATGCTTCTAAATGACACAGCGGAACAATAGGTTGTATATAAATTCCAACATAGAGTGCTGCAGCTAATTTATCATTTCTAATCAGTGACTGGAAACTCCTTATAAGTTAATCCTCCAAATATCTACCTATTTATCGGGTTGTCTATGTACCTGGCGAGATGTGAATGAATTTTTCTATATATGCATATATTATATGCATTATATTATATTATATATGTGCGCGTGTGTGAGTATACATATAATATATAGCATATAATATATATATGCCTGTATATATATTCTTTTACTTGTTTCAGTCATTTGAGTGCGGCCATGCTGAAGTACCACCTCACGTAGACGTACACACACCAGTATCGGTTGTCAAGCGATAGTGGGGGGATAAAACAGACATACAAGCGTACAAACACACACACACACACGTGCGAAAACACACACACACACACACACACACATATACGACAAGCGTCTTCAGTTTACATCTACCAAAATCACTCACAAAGTTTTGGTCGGCCCGAGGCTATAGTTGGAGACACTTGCCCAAGGTGCCATGCCAATATATAATATATGCATGGTTATATATAATATATATCTACATATATATATATATATATATATGTGTGTGTGTGTGTGTGTATATATATATGTATATACATATACATATATACATATGTATATATATGTGTGTGTGTGTGTATATATATATATATATATACACTAATATATATCGCCATGCGTAGACGCACATACACACACGCCCCCCACGCCTACACACACTCACACGTACGCACACACACTCACACACACACACACTCACATACACACTCTTATAACGAATTCCTGCAAGTTTTTGAAAAGCCAAATGCTAACTAGATGCATTCCAGTTGAAAAATTCTTGCTTCATTACCATTTTTTGATTAGTTTCCTCTTCGTTACAATATTAATAGGTGATTTACATTCTTCCTGGTTTGATGTTTTTGTTTGTGTTCTTTTTTTTTCGCTTTGGGATTTTGAAGTTTTACTTATACAAATTGAAGAGTTTTTCATTAGTGTCGATACGTGCTCTTGATACACATGAGTTATTTTAAGAATAATATATTTAGCTAGGAGGGAATTCTTTCCCCTTTCATTTGTAACTATTTCCATATACACATCTCAATTTAGCACGGTGTGATAAATCCTTGTGGATAATAAAGTTAATAAAATGCCTTCAGTCTAGGCCATGAAAATATTTCTGTCTTCAATATGAAAGCTCTTCTATTTCGGTAAAATTGTATATTATTGGAAATTATGGTATCAAAAAAAAAACAAAAAAAAAACTGTGACGAAAAAAATTCAACTCGTTTCTTCTTTTTCATTAGCTGGGAGATATTTTCTTATGAGTTAATTTGCAACTGAAAATCAATTTAGTGAAGTATTCCATTTAAAATTTTTGAAACATAAATTACTCGAAATTTTTGTCTTTCCTAGTTGCTCACATCATAAGCACCGGCGAAACATATTTTAGCATGGGATTTGATACTTAACATTGATGCATACATACATGCAGGCTTATTCATATATATTTAAATAGATATATATATATATATATATATATATACACATTTATACATTTATATACGCCCATACATATATATATGGGTATGTATATATACTTACATATATATACTTACCTATATACATACGTATGTATGAGTCTTTCTTTCTCTCTCTCTCTCTCTCTCTCTCTCTATATATATATATATATATATGTATGTATGTATGTATGTATGTATGTATCTATCTATCTATCTATCTATCTATCTATCTATATATAAGATTGACCAGTGACCGGTCTGTCAATATGCTAGAAGCTCGCTTAAAAAATTCTGAGAGAATTTTTTAAGTCAGCTTCTTCTAACATATTGACAGACCGGTCACTGGCCAATCTTATATACACAAGTACTATAATATTTTTAGGATCTCCCAAAAAAAAATTTTGCTGAACCTTCTGATTCTTTTAATGTGCTAGTTTCCTGGTATTAAATTGATATTAATTAATATCGAATTTTTACCATATTATGTTAATTATCTCTCTCTCTCTCTCTCTCTCT
>NC_068985.1:6182657-6184314 GCF_001194135.2 Octopus bimaculoides
ATATATATATATATATATATATATATATATATATATATATAAGGGTGTGTGTAAATATATGGGAATCGGAATTAGTTATCGTGCATAATATTTTTGATTACAAGCCAAATTTGATTTAAGGAAACATTATTTAGTGAATTAATATATTATAGTAAATCAATAAAATTAATGATTGAAACGAAATATGAATTAATAATAATATAACAGTTCTATTGAAAGTATATTATACTTGATACTTTGTAGTGCAGTATTAGAATGTTATAAGGCTTATGCTAAATTTGATATGACTAAATTTATCAACAATTAAAATTCAGCATCGTATTTGGTAGTTGAATTTGATATTTACAGCCGTCATGTAATAAAATTGCTTCAGCATCTAAAGAAAGATATTTTTGTTTACGAAACATTGTTCTTCCCCTTAACGAATTGAACCTTAAATTTATTTTGTTTCATTGTGATTTGACTATGCTATTTATCTAACATATAAATAACAAAAACATGAAGACGTGAACGTATCTATTACGCTTATTTGGGATTTGTGACGGTAAACCAGCGAGCTGAAATGCTAGCAAGACAATAAGAATCATTTTTGCAAATGATCACCTCTCAAGTTTGATTACATAAATAGCCTTTTCTACTGAAAAATTGAAGATGTAAAATGTATCTAGAATACAATAACAATTTAAATTGAAAGTAATTGCATTAATTGATTTTAAGATGTTGCTTTTATAATCCTTTAATATTTTTGCGTATCTCATATCATAAATTATACTCTGATGTTTTTTTGCTTAAAGTTTTTTTAAAATTTATTTTGTATTTGATATTTTGATAACTTTATGCCTCCTTAGATTTCATATCAAGACACCTACCCCATCCAAATACTCTGCCTGTTTGTACTTTGTATTTAAAAGCATCGCAATACAGATTTTCTTTGATATAACATAGAAGCGTGGCTATTCTAGCATACACTGCAATGAGGTAAAATATTATTGTTATATTAACGGATCTTAAATTCGAAATGATAGAATTAAAATACGTTTTGCTAAAACAAATATCTGTTTCATATCATGAATAATATAAAGGTTTTTATATGAAGAAAGTGCACAAGCTTGAGTGGGAAAAGTGATGAGCTGAAATTTGTAAGAGACTACTCCTAGATCATAATGAGGTCATGTATAATAATAATAATAATAATAATAATAATAATAATAATAATAATAATAATAATAATAATAATAATAATAATAATAATAATAATACAATAACATAGAAATAATAATAATAATAATAATAATAATAATACAATACCATAGAAACCATCAAGCAAAAGGTATGTGCTAAAGCTGCCCGCATAGCAAGGTATGAAAAGCGTGTTAAATTCTTCCGAGATAATAACATGTTCAAAAATAACCCCAAAAATTTCTACAGGAAGATAGGGAAAACACCAGTAACAATAAAGTCTGTCCCATCAAAAGAAGAAGTGCAAGAATTTTGGAATAAAATCTGGGCAGAAGATAAAACACACAATGAAAAGGCCCCTTGGATTGATAGAATAGCTACAGACCTAGACTCCTTAGAGGAGCAAAAGTGGGAGGGGGTCAGGGTAGAAGATATAAGATCTGCTCTCAGGAGGTCAAGCAAATGGAAGTCTCCAGGA
>NC_068985.1:6186542-6200659 GCF_001194135.2 Octopus bimaculoides
ATATCCTACGTAAAATACTGTCTATGTGATCTCAAATTTTAAAGCAAACATAATTTTCTTATGGTTTCTTAAACATTCACTTGAACAAAACTGTACAAATCCAAATATATGGTACCCTAGGCATAACACCTACATGAACTTCTAACTTGTTGTCTCTTGAGGTCTCTGGGTGAGACTTGGATCCAACTTGTACAAATGCAAAACAAAAGTCAAACATAAAATAATAATAATAATAATAATAATAATAATAATAATTATTATTATTATTATTATTATTGCCTTTGCACAGATTGTAACGCTGGAGATGTACTACAGTGTCAGCTGTTCACTACCAGTTAACTAAGGAAACACCTCTTATTTTTCGAGCACCTTCCGGAGTATTCGAGCGGTTCCAAGCAGTGCTGTTTTCTGCTAGTGCTCCAGCCTTATTGCAGCTCCTATTTGTTCCTCGTACTTCTCAAGACTTTTGCTTACTATTCTTAGGGCTCTGACAATTATTTTTATCGACGACAACTGCTTAATGATACAGAATATGCAAAATAGATTTGCTTGATACAGGTCAACATGCTGCAGTTGTTGTCGTACATTCATATGAAGTGATTTTCAGATGAAGTGCTTTTCTATAAGTTATGGCTTTTCATGAAGAAATTTATTTCATTTTGTTGATAGAGACGGATGATGTGATACAAAATAACACAGATGTTATGATATTCTACAACCATTCCCCTTCCCAGATAAATAGCATTCTGTACTATTATGTGTAATCCCTTTATATAGATATAAGATTTTCGAATCCATTTTAATAGGGAACAAAAACAAGTTCTCCGATGACAGCATTGTATAATTTTCATTTTAATTCAATCTTGTGATTGTTAACTTTTGCTGATTATAATGTTAAACAATTGCCTTTGTAAGAACCGAAGCAACTGCATTCTATTCAGCAAGAAATGAGTTGTTTTCCTGAATCAGGTTTTCTAAGAAATATTTAATAAAAATCTGAACGAAATACAATTTCACATGTATAAATAAACAAGAATAATTTTTAGTTTTTCATCCTTACTGTCCTTTATTTGTATTTCCTAACTGTAATCCTCAACTAAAATTGGTTTTCATACTTAAATCCGTTGCCATTTGCTCACGCCTGTCTTTGATTTTGAAAATGAATGCTAAAAGAAAGTGAAATGAAAATAGTTTGTTTATTATCACGTAACCATTTCCGGGTTTGGATTAATTAAATTTCTCGCAAATGGAAACTGGTTGTTTTACGGAAGCACATTTTAAAAATATATATGATATCAGTGTAGACATACAATAAAGAAGAACAAGATATTTTGTATTCATTTAACAATCACAGCAGCAAAAATATAAACAAATACAGGAATTATTTTAAATTATTATTCAAACGATATTGTAAATCAATAAAATATTTATTTGTGCAGAAATATTGAAACTTATTGAATATTTTTTTTATCTGCCCCCACAAGTGCAGCAGCTGAGAATAAAAATGTAGTATTTTGCATGGATTGTTTTCTAACACAATATGTAACAGAATGGCAATTAAAAGAATTTGAATTATTCATCGATTTTTACATAGTTTTCTTTGAACATTACGTTGTGATGAAACACGACGTAATAATGGAGGTTTTAGAAAAAATCGATTGGAAATTGCACCAAAATGAATAGAATTTGTGTGTATGACGTTTGAGTATTGTTACATCATTTTCCGGTCACCTCCCAATATTTATCTAAATTTACACTTTGCAATGGGTGTAGAAAATACTGGCCCATTGATTTACCATCCTGAAGTCTTCTGTGGTACGTCTGGAACATTAGATTTTTTTTTCAGAAATGAAAGTAATAATCTTCGAATTTTATGATAAGATTATCAGCTATTTAAGATTTTTTTAATTAGAATTCAACATTGTCCAGTTGTTTTGAGAATCTGAATATCTATTCAAATCATAATGCCGACATATGTTCGCACTAAGACATTTCTAAATGAACTATGAAAGGCATATACAATAGCTTAAAATATATCACGTTTACTTTTATCAAAGAGAAAAGAATTTGATTCTGATTTTCTTCTCCATCAGAATTCGAATTTATTCCTTCTATTTAAAAGATGATCAGTTTGGAATTAAGGAAGTATATATATATATATATATATGTTAAAATACGTCAGTGTATTAAAATTTCTATTTGTTTGATGGCATCGAAAATTCTGTGGAAATGAAATATCCATGTAATTCGAGTGAGATTTCTGTACTATTTTCACCTTATTCGTTTGGAGACGAACCAAGATCGAAAAATTGGAAAGAATTCTTTAATCCAATAGAAGAGCTGCTGTCGCCTTGGCAAAGTTTGTAATTTCGGCTCCCACGAAGAGTCTTCAACTTTTTCTATCCAAGGGTTTGAAAATCTCATATTTCTCTCCATTATTTATAGCTTAAATACTTCAAGATCAAGCAGAAATTCCTAATCTTATATTTAACCAGAAGGGTACAGTTTATAATAAATATAATGGAGCGATAATTACTATATATTCAGTCGCAAAATAAATACACCTCTTACATATTAGTTACATTTCGCTCCGTTAAACATAACATTACAAAACGACCGCTATTCTAACGATTGCATATAGTATCCAAATCTCCTTTAAATTAATTATGGCCTAACATCATATATGAGCGAAATGTTCTATAGCACATCGCATTTCCAAATCACCTAAAGGAGGATAAGTGCACTCTTCGATGTCATATACGCATGAAGCATAAACACAAAAACATATTCATACAGAAACATATACATATATAATTTTCGACCTCGATCTATATGCACAGATATGTATGTGTATTTATATATATATACATACATGCATACATACTTACATACATACATACATACATACATACATACATATATATATATATATATATATATATATATATATATATATATATATATATATATATATATATATATATATATATATATATGTATGTATGTGTGTGTGTGTGCTGCGTGCGTATGTATATATAAGACAACAGAAACACAGAATCGCTTGAAGGTGAAAAACTACATCAGTTTAAAATTATGCGTGTATGCCACATATAATCATACATACGTTCAAGTTCATTCAGAAATATAAAGATGGCCTGGAATATCGCACGTGGCAAACATTCCTTCAAGCTTTGAGATTGCGTGTTATTATTTATTAGTAAAATATTTAAGAAATTGCCTTTAGAATCAATTTGCTATACGCATATATACATACGTACAAGTATGCACAGATACATATATATATGCGAATATGCATACACATATACATATTTATACAGATATATATATATGTATTTATATATATATTAGAAGAAAATGGATATAATAACAATGGGAAACTCGTGGTTTTCGCTGGTATGTCTTTAATTTATTAGATAACAAAGAAGGAAGAAGCAGAGATGAAGGTAGCATTTACGATTGTTTCAATTTACTGGTTTAAGTAAATCTCTTCAGAATGCGAATGTATATAGATGCATCGGTTAGGAAGATGCGAACATAAGTGATAGACATGTGATGGTAATGTAAACAAAAGTGGTAATTCTTACATTAAATTTTGTTCTTGCTGCTTCCTTCTTTGTTATCTAATTAATTAAAAAGACATAACAGGGAAAACCATGAGTTTCCCAATGTAATTATATCGATTTTCTTCACCTATATAACCTAAACTTCAGCCATGGCAACTGGGTCCTCCTGCATATGTGGCATGGTGCAGAGTCCTGTTGCCAGAAATAAGGTTTTCCAGCAGCCCCCCACTTGACTAAGGGCAGCATTACTTTATCCAAGTACTTGATGTAGGCCTCCGTGTTGAATCTAAGTCCGTGTAGGAAAACGAATGAATACATAACGTTGCCATCACTAATGATCACTCTAAGTACCTTGATGTTGACTGGATATTTGATTTTTATCTCTCTCGGTACATGTTTTGGGGACACGGCAAGTCAACGGTTTTTCTGTGTTCACTATCTGCTCGTATCGGAGCTTCCGGTGCCAATGCCATGCAGTAAAGCATGTCGTTTCTGGCAAAGTGAATTGCGTCATGGCGCTGTTTTTCTCACGGACGGTGCCTAACTGACCTTAGTATAAGGTTTAATCTACAAAATCACAAGCAAACAATGCACAAGCGCGAAATTAAAAATATAAAATGGCGACAATTTAGCCATCGCACACTGAATATATGTCTTCACTGAGGGAGGTCTTCGAGTGTGAAAAACAAATGGCAAAAATGGCAAAAATGAATTTTTATAGTTAGTATAAAAAATTAACTTGGTTTAACAAATTAGAAATTGGGACAGATTTTGAAAGGTATGATATTTTTGATGGCATCAGAAATACTCCATATCTTCTCCCAGTATTTGTTCCCCATTAAGTGCAACGTGATTATGTATCAGTTTCCCGCTAAATGTATCCAATAGCCATTAATTCACTGTTAAATATATCCAACAGGCATAAATTGACTCCTAAATATATCCGATAGACTTTGTGCTAACCTAACTTTCTAGAAATGGCCTCTTAAAACAAGTATCTGGGGACAGAGAATTTTTAGGAAGGGTGGGGATACGAAACCGTAAGAAGCTTATTATAAACATACGAACATGCGTTGATATATTTCATAAATATTCTTTTAGCAGCGACTGAAAAGAATAAGGGTGAAACTATACCTTATTATGCTCGTTTGTTATAAGATAGTCAGCGGTTAGACACGTTAGAACACCATCTAAAATGCTTAACGACATTTCAGCGTTCCGAGTTCAAATTCCGCCGAAGTCGACTTTGCCTTTTATCAATTTTGGAGCCGATAAAATAAGTACCGACTAAATAATGGAGGGAAAATGAAATCGATTAACCCCCACCCATCCTCCGAAAATTTCAGTTTTCATGCCTATAATAGAAAATGATTATTTTCGTTTTCATACTTTCTGTATAACAACAGTAAATAACATTGTGAAACGGAGTATTTCAATCCATATTGATCGTGTTATGGGAGTAGAAAGCTACTGGAATCAAACAGTATTGCTGAATATAAGCTCCATGTATAACCGATGTTTTAATCTTATTAATTGCATTGTGCAACGAATACCATAAAAATTCAGTTCTTAACTTCAATTGTTAAAGCGGGTAAATAAAAAAAAAGCAACGAATAAATCTCGTAGCTCATTATATACTTAGGAGAATTGTTCCTAAGAATATATAAAGATTGCTGGAAACTGTTTCTTTTCACACAGAAATTATGAAGATTCTTGTTGCACTTTTAGCATTATACAGAATTATTTACACATATATTTAACACAAACTCGCAGGAGCGTGCTGATACACACGAACACAAATACACATACAAACATACGTGTATGCAGTTCTGTATGCATACATGTATACACACACATATTATGTAGAATGTGTTGTTTATAATACATATATAAATATATATATATATATATATATATATATATATATATATATATATATATATATATATATATATCCATGTATAAATATGTATATATATGTATGTATGTATTATGTATGTATATGTGTGTTTGTGTGTGTAAGTGTGAGTGTGTATGCGTATGTGTTTGTGCATGCATACGTGAGTTTGTGCGTGTGTGTGTAGTTGTGTATGTATGGAAGTATACTCACATGACATATATCTGTCGGCATATATGTATATGAATAATTTAATACGATATAATATAATAGAATATAATATAATATAATATATATATATATATATATATATATATATTGGATGAAAGTCTTGGGGTGAAAATTGTATTGAACGTTGTGTGTAATATGACGATACGTATTAATTCAAAATGCGCAGAAAAAACAGTCACCGTATTAAGAGACAATTTACTTTAGAATAACTTGATATAGAAATTTCTTTCCTTCAGTATCGTTTTATTAGTGAAATAATATTAACATGAGAACATTGTTATACAAAGATACATACGTTTCATATATGTATACATATATACACACACATGCATATACGCATACACAGCAGTCAAATACATATATATATTGACAGGTACATTTAGAAATGCGCATACATATACATACATATATGCATACGTACTCGCCCGAGCGCACACAAACATACACACACATATATCATATTCATATACGTATATACGTTTATATTTGTGAGTAGGGTGGTATATATGTGTATGTAGGTTATATTTATACATCTGAATAAAGAATTTCAATCTACATTTTGCCTCTGGTCATTAAATCTTTCAAATTAGCGTTTAAGAATTCAATGATCGGAACATAGAAGCATTATAACAATAACTAAAATTATTTTAACATGAACATTTGCGCTTTATATTATTGGTATAATCTTTTGATTACCAGAAACATTCCACTTGACGTTTTTCTATTCTCTAGACCATTTTCCTTCGAGATATCCTGATAAATGAATCTCAATCATACATTCTATCAAGTATTGCATGCACTACTATCATGAACATACTTAATTCATGCGATTAATGGACACTATGTTGCTATTCCACACCGCATATCTAGGTAGATATTGCCTTCCTATACATTACCTTAGCCTCCAACATTCAGGCCTGACTCAGAATCAAAGTAGGTTTTCCACACTATTTTTCCACTGTTCCTTTGAGAACACAGCATTTGTGCCTCAGTTATTAGTTCTAAACCTTCCCAGAATAAATTGTTCGCAAGCGTCTTGTAAACCCAGTCTCTCAAAGAAACGTTGTTTCTGAAATTTTCTTGTAGAGGAAGCATGCTCACATTGTGGGTTTTAAATTTTAATTACACATTTTGGTTCACCACGTGATGGTCGGGTTAATTTGCTTTTAATTGAACTGTCCACCCCTTCAAAGTCATGGGCTTTTCATCAGCTATAAAATAAAAAGTTTTGACCCGTTCAGTCCCTAGGGAGGAAGGGTTTGTTACGAACGACCTGAGGCATTGATGTGAGAACTGTTTGATTTCACTTTGCAATTTTCAGCTTGAACAAAATTCAAACCAGAATCGTTAAAGTTAAGCCCCGTGTCTTGCCAATATTTGAATAGAATTGTAGCCTTTCTATTCTTTAATTCTTTTACTTGAATCAGTGATCTGACTGCGGCCATGCTGGAGCATCACCTTATCTTCATTTTTATAAGCATTTAAAACTATACAGTGTATTGACAACTATTAATGTTCCACCAGTTTTTGTATCAAATTGTAGCAATAGTAATACATATTTCTCTGCAGTCGATTGCAACTTTTCTTTGAATTTATTTATTATTATCCATCCTGAATTTATTTAACAAAGGACAAAATATATCAGACCTTAAAACCGTAACTCATACAACCATGTACATACATTATCGGTAAACTCTCTTCTGTTGAGATTACAACTACTTCTACTAATATGATGTCGACTTACCTAAATCAACCAACACCTTATGTTGCTCAGCACTTAAGTATCTGCCGCAAACATTTGTACTATTTTCCATTATTCCTCCAATAAACTCTATTCATGTTTATTTCTATCAGACTTACAAATAAACACGTATGACCATAGACGATTTTGCTGACCTTTCACAGAATCGATATTGGTGTGTGAGAAGCGCCTTGAAATGATCGCAAGATACTTAATTGAGTTAGTGTTATCGGTGTAGCATTATTTATTTTGTAAACCGTTTTATCGAATACAGTAATTTGAACATCTTGCATTACGACTTACTGTTTTCGAATGTTGGCACAAAGCTTGCAATTACGGAGAAGAAGTGTAAAGTGATTGCATCGAGTCCGAATGTTCAAATCGTGCTTATTTTATCGACACCGGAAGGAAGAAAGGTAAAGTCGACTTCGACGGAATTTGAACTCAGAATGTGATGACAGACGAAATACTTCCGAGAATCTACCCTGGGGTGCTAACGATTCTGCCGGTTCACCATCCTTAAGCAATACGAAATGTTAATCCGTTCAGAATTTAAATTAAGTGACTGTGACTGTTAGAAGAATATTACTAAGCAATCTTCATTCAACTGCAGACACGCATACTAAATTGAAAGTCCATAAAATGTTATAACTAGCAAATATTTTGATATTTGTGAAGCTTTCCTAAGCAGATATTCAACGATGCGTAACATTTTAAAGTAATTAATGATTTTTTTCAAGAGTTCTCAAAGTAATTAGTAGCAAATATGTGCGATAATTGGATATTTATTATTAATTTGTGTTATTCTATGAGTAATGTTCATGAATTTTAATTTTAGATGAAGTAATTCCATCATTTTCGTAACATGCAAAGTTTTCATATATTTGTATTGCTGAATTAAAGGTTGAACAAAATTTGCAAATGTCTATGAAGATACTAGCTTACTGGCATAAATCTAACACAATTGTTTCCCTTATGCTTTGCTTAATTCGTATATTTTTAACATTCGTCCAGGTGTTTTAGCGCAATGTGCCCGATTTTTCAGGCGTTTTATGCATCACTGTTCATTTTATATATAGATATTGTATCAAGAAATGGATTATCCATTGTAAACTTGAAAACGATAGTATGTGAATAAATGGAAAATTATGTAAGATAGCGTAGAGTTTACCCTTTGGCTTATAACACTTGAGTTTATTTTAATATTTATTTCAAGTGGACATACCATCTCCAATTTGCATTATTGATATAATCACTGGAATCTATGAGAAGAATTGCATTAGATGTAGGACGTGCTTTGTTACTTCATATTAATGTGTTTATTTGTGCGTTAAAATATTCAATTATTGGGCCATTTGATGCAATTCTAACGTCAAACAAAGTTAGGAAAGAACACTAAAATTTGTTTATTCCATCGTCAAATCGAATTTTCTTTAAATTTGGTAACTTGGAGCCATTATGAATAGCGAGGTGTGGTCCATTCACTGATAAACACATCAACACAACTATATAAAACCAGGCTTGGTATATTTCCATTGTAAATACTGAAATTCTGACATAATTGACGTATTAAATGAAATTTGAATTATATTGAAGTCTATAGTTTCAAAAATGCATACACTGCCTTCATAAATGCTGTATGCAATACTACACGGAGTAAATTGTGTTATATATGTGAATAAGTTAGCAAGGCACAAAACGAAAGGACGAAGGACCTTTATATTTCAAAACAATTTTGGTTAATTTAATGAGAATTATTGACATATAAAGTTTTATAATTCTTACAGAATTTATAACTGCTAATATAATTATGATTCGACCAAGACTAAAACATTACGCCGTCCGTATGAAGCACGATAATAATGAATGTGGTGTCCAAAAGCACTGTAAAGTGCATGAAAATGATGAAATAATAGCACTAGTCGGAACATGTGTCTAGAAATTCGAAACTTCCAATTCAAACATCCATTTTGTAGCACATATATTTATTTTATTGGCGCTAACATACTAGTATCTAAAAATCCACTGCCTTCATTCTTACGAGAATGTGAGATTTACGAGATGTGGAGGGAAGCTCAGAAAAATATCGTTACGCAAATATAAGATGATTTCGTAACAAACTCCATTTGAAGCGTAACAAGCTCCAGAAATCTATGATTGAATTTCGCTATCAAAATCTTTTGGCATGTCCACTGTATGATGTAGACAAATCGGATTGAGCATATGTGGATAATATTGCACACAAGACAAACAAAAATGTTAGTCAGCGTTTTATGAAATGAAGCGCATCTAGCACAAAAAAAAACCCCTTCTGCAGATTTTCGACGGCAAACATTTCAAAGCCAGGACCGAGTTGTTGAACACTTCGGCGACTACAAAATACCAGCAGTTAGTTGTTTCCCCGCTTGCACGCGATCCTGGTGACTGCAATCAAGTTTTACAAGATCCCCCGATCAATCGCACAACTCGACAGCCGTTGTAAGACTACGTAACCAAAGCGATGGTCTTCATCATTCAATAATGGACAAACATATTTTGGTACTGAAATATATCTAATGATACTAATACTACAGGTAAAAAGATTAATAATTAGGCATTTGAATTAATTTCTTTTACAATCCAGATGTCCTTTCACACGGAATTTCTTTAAACCAAAGCGCTGATGAGACTTATATAAGTGGATTGAATTAAGAGCTTCCCGTCCCAGTGAATTGGATGCTCTACACACATCCCTGAAGGAATTCGTTTCCTTAGTTCCTTACTTTATACACACACACACACACACACACATACACACACACACACATATATATATATATATATATATATGTGTGTGTGTGTGTGTGTGTGTGTGTGCGTGTGTGTGTGTATGTGTGTGTGTGTGTGTATATATATATATATATATATATATATATATATACACACACATACTCTCCGTGAATTTTGTGTGTTTTGTAGGCATATGTATGTACTTATGTTCTATAGTGCGGAAAAAGCATAAACTAACCGAACATCGTCAATATATAATTAATGTAGCCTACTTAATGCGCGACGGATGGTTAAAAACTGATTAGAATTGCTTATAGTGAGGACAGCTAATATATTTTTTTAAAATTCTATTATGGATAGTGGAATAATGTTTGTCTCGTATTATTACACCATACAGTGAAACTAATATTTTGTTCTCGTTTGGTGAAAAATACAAAACATTGCTATTACTTTCTAAAAGATTAGACATGTTTCTAAAGTAATCACTTTTAAATTTTAAAGCAACTAAATTGTTTTGTAATATAGATTTTCAATATTCGAACATACACTTATCGTACATCTTACATCTTATAATATTTTTTGCAATATTTACAGGTCGCATTATTTGACTAGAGTGTTTCTGCGATGCGTTTAAGACGTATGTGATCATATTTCACTGCACATTACCGAATACTTCTAGAATATTCTTGAATTTCAAGACACTCCACTATCAGCTTGTCAGCACTAAATCTATTAGCAATGCACTGGATACAGGCAAATTTACAAGCATCAATATCGGTGTCACAAATCCACAGTTTGCAAAGAACATCTATTTGCTATACATCGTAGTCATGCGTAAGAAAGACATTACTTACTGGCCCAAACCAAATAACTGGACGTTGTTTTCAATAGTTTGATTAATATGAAATGTTATCTGCGGTGTGCCGTATTAATGTATTACAACACGTCATTATTTCTAGACAAATTACTTAAAAAAGAAAAAATAATAAAGTCAACGGCAGCAATGAGGATAGTATATTTAATTACTGACAGATCCAATTTCTCCAAACATCACAAATAATTTTAATGTTAAACGAAATTACGAAAATAACGAAAACGTATTTTGATGCCAACATTTTATTTTTGATTGAATACAACATCTGTTTCTCTCTTTCATTTTTTCCTTTATTTGTTTGAGTCATTTGAGCGTGTCCATGCTGGAGTACCGCCTTTATTCGAACAAAAATCGACCCCAGGACTAATTTTTTTGTAAACCTAGTACTTATGTTTATCGGTTGCCGAACCGCTAAGTTACGGGTACATAAACACACCAAGATCGGTTCCAAGTGATGGCGGGTGGGGGATAAATACAGATACACAGACATATTAACAAACACACGCCCTCTTAGATATATATATATACAACGGGCTTCTTTCAGTTTCAGTCTACCAAATTCACTCAGAAGGTTTTGATTGGCCCGAGGTTATGGTAGAAGATACTTGACCAAGGTGCCATGCAGTGGGACTGAACCTGGAGCCATGTGGTTGTTAAACAAGCTACTTAGCAGAGAACCACCCCTGCGCCTATAAATCTTATATATTTTTCTTGTATTCCTCATTATTGTTAGACGCTGGGTTCCAGAATCGCTAGACCCTTGTATAAAATGTCTCCCGATATTGACTTCGGTTTGCACATTATGAATTCTAACACTTCCGAGTTTAACCTTGTCTTTCACCCTTCCTGGATCGATAAAATGAAGTATCGATCTGGTACTGGTATAGATCACATTCTTCCTCTTATAACTGTTAACCCACTCTCTGATCCCCATAATGGATTCTTCTACGGCTGAATACCTAAACGTAAGCTTGAAGTTATTACTCTTAATCTGACTTCGTTTATACATCAAGTTTAGAGTATATTAACAAAGTTTAAAATTATGCCAGACTTTCAATAATGGCCTCCTCTGACGTCACATGTGTTAGATTTTAATAGTAACATCGAGATGTGTATAAAAGTTGATTTCGATTCGTTCAGTTAAGAAATAAATGTTCCTATTTTAAGTCCTGCCTGCAGTATATTCTTATATAGATGCGATAACAAATGTGGTGTAGACTTCAGATATGGTGGTAGGCACGTGATGTATGAAGCAAAATAAATTATGTTTCTCCTTAATTTTTTTTCAACATAATGACATGTTGATTAACAGTTGTTCGCTTCTGGCAATAAGTTATTTTTTTTTTCCTGTGGAAGCGATCAGCACTTCCGCAGTCGAAAGCTGCCATTACTGATGCTATTTGATTTTGGTTCCTTTAATTCTTTGCTGACATTCTATAAGATTCAATAGAGGAATGTTGTATATCTTCGTTTTGTAATATATTACATCTCTCAGAAGTTGCACATACAACGCTTTTATTGAAAACTGCATTACCAGCTTTTACATCGATGTTGCATCAAGGGTTTCTTTTTAGGATCAAGTAGTTACTTTTTGCTTTTTACTTGTCCATTCAATAATGTTAACTTGCACAATATAGTCATTTCTATCTTTCTTACACAGAAGTGGTGAATGAATCAACGTTCTGACTGACTGACTCATATAACATTTGAAATACTTACTCACCTTGGGGTCATTACTAGTTAATGGCATGTGATAGTTTCCACATTTCACATAACGCAATATATGCAAAGCTTGTTACAAATACAGAATTAGCAAGTGCATAATAAAATAGGAAGCTTTTCATGAAGAAAACACCCACGAAACTACTGTTTTTTTTTTGCGTTTTTTTTAACCAACTGTTCACAGAATAAAATATTTTGCTGTATATATTAACGAAATATGCTGCCATTGTACATAACTACGCTTGTGTTTGTAACTCTGATATTCACATCTCAAAGACTGAAACATAATCTCTTTCGTCTTAACAAAGGATGTGGAAATTATATTTGTCAGGTTTCAGCATTGAATGAAAACGGAATTCCAATGCTGCATAATTGAAGCTTTTATAGTCTTGTAAATCTACAAACACTTTGAAATGGAATCTCCGATGTTCTTTCTTTTTATGTTTTCGATTGTTTTTATCACTTTTCCTAAATTAACACTACAAGTGACCAGTTGAATTTACTGAATAAAAAACAACAACAACTTAGCTTTCTTATTTAATTATATTCTTATTATTACTTTGGTGTAGCCTGAATGGAGACTATTTGACTCTGCTTCGGATGTGGTCATAAGTCACGTGATTATTCGATTTATTTTTAGTTCACATTCATCTTAGCTGGATCAGTGTGTAATTCTGGAAAAGAAATGTTTGGGAGAGAGAATAAAATAAACTACACACACAAACACACATGAACACATGCACACACACACACACACACGCATGCAGACACACACGTACATACACACATGTATGCACATAAACGCACACATAAATGCACACACATTCTCTCTCTCTTCTCTCTCTGTCACCTACACAAACACACACTCGTGTATATACGTTTCCAGTCATAAGTATGTGGGTGACGAATCTTTAACTGTATGAATTTATCCTATATTGAAGCAGGTTCTTAAAAACTTCTATCACTGGATTGAAGATAACAGAGTCTTTGCCACCTTGTCCTAAGGTTTAGAAAATTGCGTGCATTTTTACTGTTCTGCAGATTGCGTTTGTAATATACTCGTTAGCTGGATGATCTTTTTTCTGAAACTTCCAGCTTATCCAGACTATCCAACAGGTATTTACTAACACAATTTAGTACGGCAACTATTATTGATATAAATATGGATTTGTAACATGGGTACAGAGGCTGAAGGTTTCGCTGCAGCTGTCCCTAGATATCCCTTTGTTTTTTGATTTTCAAGGGATATTCTCTTCAACTGGGTAGCTGCCCTCTATGGCAGTATATATATATATATAT
>NC_068985.1:6200887-6205559 GCF_001194135.2 Octopus bimaculoides
TAAGTCTAGTATTTATTCTATCGGGCTCTTTTGCCGAACCGCTAGGTTACGGGGACGTAAACACACCACCATCGGTTGTCAAGCGATGTTGGGGGGACAAACACAGTCACACAAACACACACACACACTTATATATATATATATATATATATATATATACATATACATATATACGACGGGTTTCTTTGAATTTCCGTCCACCAAATCCATTCACAAGGCTTTGGTCGGCCCGAGGCTATAGTAGAAGACACTTGCCCAAGGTGCCACGCAGTGTGACTGAACCCAGAACGATGTGGTTGGTAAGCAAGCTACTTACCACAAGGCCACTCCTAATATTTCTTTTCTTGTGCCAAACTAAAATATCGAGGTATATTTCTTTGCACCTGTTTGACATTTTGATAGGTATGTTTCACCAAAGTTTTGTTGACCAATACGTGATATTCTATAACATGATTTTCTGTACATTTATTCCAAGAGAGACATTTTCCACAGATGCCATTTGATATTGCAACAACGTTATCGCGTATATTTTGGTGCTTCTACAAATCGCATGCCTGATGTCGTCCACAGAAATGGAACGCAATCGATATTTTCAGTTCTTTTAAAAGGTCTTCAAGAGATCTACCGTTTCGTTTTGTATAAGGCATTTCATAAAGATCACATACTAGGTCTGATCAATAAATATCCGGACTGCTGCCATAGTAATGAGGCTAAATCACGCAGAGTATTACCACTTGGCACGGATTGACCTTGAACTCCGTTTTGTATGTGCACTAACTTTTAACATTCTAGCTCACTTGCGTTGTTTACAGCAGCGCTTGGAAAGAATGTGCGTAGCGTGTGATCATCGCATTGACTGTAACAGAGAAAGTTGTCATGGCGACACCTGCTCAGAGGCCTACGCAAAGTTGCAGAAAATGTATGGAGGGATGTTTCCAAGATGGTCGAAAACATGTGGATATTGACCAACGTTCTCGGAGACCCGGAACTAGCAGAACTGAGAAAAACATCGCAATTGTGCTTGATGCTATGAAAGGTAATCATCGAATCACCATTCCTGAGTTATCAGAGGATGTGCAGATGAGCTACGGTTCAGTTCAGTGCATTATTACTGAAGTTTGGGTAGGAGACGCGTCTCTGCCAAGTTTATGCCAAAACTAATTTCACCTGACGCAAAAGACACTCGGGTTTCAGATGCACAATTTCTCCTTCATTGTACCGTGAACGATGAAAAATTTTTGAAAATTTGCGTACATGTCTGAGCAAGTATCGCCAAGCTTTTGGCAAAATTTGATGCAGATTCTCCGCTCAGCGTTTTCATGGTCAAAGCAGCGATCACGCGCTACGCGCCTTCCTTCCAGGCACTGCTATAAACACTGGCAGTAAGCTAGAACAGTAAAACGTAGTGCGCATGCACAGCAGAGTTTACGGTCAATCTGCTCCAAGTGGCCTCACTCTCACTGCTTTAGCAACAGTCCGGATACTTATTGATCAGCCCATGTACACTCTAGGCGTACAAATGTGAGCTGACGTATCGTTCACGTGTCGAAGAAAGGGCTTCCATGTTGACTTTGGTGTTTTCTTCTCTAAGTATTCGGGAAACTTATGCAGATATAAACCTATATATTCTGGAACGGTGAGTGTTGTATATGCAGGTCTTGAAATACTATTATTCCAGCTGTTGAACGGTCGAGTAGGGTCCGTCAGCAAGTCACAGCTACATGTTCGTCTCACGTAGGTTGTTGTTCACTTTTCATGTTTTTAAAGTTTATGGAATGAATACCTTGGGAATGAATGCCTTGGAATAAGCACTGGTACTGCAAATGCATTGTGGGATATTGTCTTGTCGTAGGATGAGGAATCCGACCGACATTTTTCATAAGTCTAGTGTAAAGTTTCAGTTCCTTCAATCTTTGTTCATAGCATCTTTGTACGACATATTTCCATCAATGGCTAGGTATTCGTAGCATAGTTGAAAAAGGGGTAATAGAAAGACCATTGATGCATGGATTTCCGGATTCGGACACTGATTTTTCGAAGCCTGCAATCGGGTACAAACACTCCTTTGCGAAAACCAGATTTCTATGTTAGTTGGAAATGATACATGTATGTACATATGCACATATAAATGTATATATGTATATATGCACATATGAATGTATATATGTATATATGCATATATGCACATATGTATACAGTAGACATAATCATTAGTCTATATGACTATACCATTCCCAATAACATCCTTGTATTTTTATTTGCAAATATATTTACATTTACATGAAATTTTAGTCCTAAAATGGTGGCACGAACATTTGGGCATCTGATGCGCATTCATGAAAATTTTAACTTCTGTGCATTGCAATTTGAAAACATTTCAATCGTATTAACTACATAATGCATTGATAAGGAAAGAATGCCAAACTCACTTACAGAAGTATGAAAGAGCCTAAATACAACTTCTCAATCCACCAGAATGTCTACCAGGTAACAAAATATGTAAGCGAATAGTTCAGTGTATTCCATTTTAGTTTTTGTTCACCATTTCCATTGTTTTTATTATTACTAATTGTTGTAAGGCAGCGAGCTGCCAGAATCGTTAGCACGATGGGCGAAGTGCTTAGCAGTATATTCTGAGTTCAAATTCTGCCAAGGTCGACATTGTCTTTCCTCCTAAAATACGTATCAGTTAATCACTGGGATTGATCGAATTCACTCTCGCCCTCCTCCTAAATTGCTGGCCTTGTGCCGAAATTTGAAATCATTATTACTATTTTTTGAACCTATTGTTGTTTAACCCTAATATTCTACAGATCTACAATTAAAATTATTTAAGTTGTTCTCACTCAGTTTTCTTAAGCGTATGCAGAGCCACTTTTTCGAATGCTTCGTCTGGCCACCGGTTTCTTGCTTTGGTTGTTATTTGTAAATCGACGTTGATAGACCAGTGACGCTACAGATGATTTGGGCGAATATAGAAAACTATTTTATGTACTGTTTCTTGCCCACATCATCACGGTAAAATATGATCAGCAGGAGATTTGTCCTTATTTGTAGCAGGTCAAAAAGAAATGGACAAACGTAGAATCGAAGATATGGGTAAACCCGTATTCATTGTCATACACAGTCGAATTATACTGTAATTTATGAAATTACATAAAAATGCCTGCAACTAAAATTCTTTTGGAGTTTATTCTATATGTATTAATGGTATGCTGCGTTGCATGAGATTAGTTATTTCCCTTGTCAAAACATACTTGGCTTTATGGCAGTCAGAATATTCATCATTAATATTCGTGGAATAAATCCATTAAAACGGAGAAATTGTCAGGATAGCTCTAGTAATGTATGAAAACTTTTAACTTTGGTTCTAAACCTTCTGAAGCCAAACAGTTCTACAACGAAAATACTTTCCCTTGTCAGTCGTATAATCCTGTATACGTTGTCTTCCTGAAATGATTGGCCAAAGACCAACAAAGAAAATGGTAAATATACTAGATGACTTATCACATTAATTAGCTCGGCACTTAAGACTATGAGTTAATTGTGATTTGCACTATAAATAGACTGGAATACAAAGACATGTTAAAATCATTACCAATGCAGCATTGATTGTATTTAAAACCAGTGGACAATTTGTGTCATGTTTGACTTCAGCTATATTTCAATGTAAGAATAACAGTGATCTAATATAATATCTCCCATTACTTCGACTGACGTTTTCTAATGTATTTAGGTATGTATGTGTTATCTGTGTGATATGAGAATCATAATACGTGGTACGAACACTAGTAAAATCGAATGTTGTCCAGTACTGCATTCTTGTTATTAATAGAATTGTAAGGAAGATTTCTATACAAATCAAAAGATATTTCAGCGGTACCATTGTTGCAAACTATAAGTTTTGGTCGTTAAATTGTTTTAGCTCCTAACGGAATATCTTTGAATAAATCAGTATATTATGATGTGAACCCGGAACGTTGTTATACGCACGTATATAAATACATATGTAGATATATACATGCGTATGCACTTAGACAACGCCACACGCGCACGCACACTTTCATGAGATAGTTTTACAAAAAGCAAGTAAGAACAAGTGCACAATCTCATTTGGAAAGTATTTGATTATAGGAACATAGGAAATGTGAGTTTTATGTGTAACTAAAGCAAGGCAAAGTATTGTTACATACACGCTTCGAAAAAAAAACAAAAAAACAAACTGGAGAAACGTACAGCGGAATTGATGTCTGAACACATGTACGAACAACAGAGAGACGTCAGCACTTGATGACGTTTCTCAACTTTTTGGTTTGTATATATGTATGTGTGCATCTATGTCTATGTGTGTATATATATGTGTGTGCATGCGTGTATATATATATATATATATATATACAGAGAGAGAGAGATAGACAGATAGATATACATACATGTAAATATATATGCAAATATATTCACATGCATATATATATGTGCATGTGTGTAGTGTATATATATATATATATATATATATATATATATATATATATATATATATATATATATCGAAAAATAGATAGATAGATACACATACATGTTTAATATATATGTATTAATGCATATATATATATATGTGTGTGTGTAGTGTATATATATATATATATATATATATATATATATATATATATAT
>NC_068985.1:6206174-6206833 GCF_001194135.2 Octopus bimaculoides
TATATATATATATATATATATATATTTATATGAAAAAAAAATCAGAATAAGATAAAAATCCAAGGTTGAGTATAATATAGAACATTTATAAACAGAAGGTCTTACAGCTGTTTCCAGGATATTTCTTATATCCCTTCTTCATCGGAGACGGTATAAGAAAATGGTTAAGCAATAGTTAATGCAGATAAGATACGAAATAGCATTCAACAGCACTGTGTACAAATTCTATACTTGGAATGACCAGTTTCAAATACTATTGCAAATTACTCACTAGGTTTGAGAATCTTATATGTATAACATTCTGCCTAAATAATAGATCTGCAAATGCAATATCCATGCATATCTCACCGTCTATTTTCATTCCTCCACTTCACTCCCTATTTCGTATCTTATCTACATTAACTATTGCTTAACCATTTTCTAACACCATCTCCGATGAAGGAATATCATAAATATCCTGGAAACAGCTGTAAGACCTATTTATAAATGTTCTAAAATCTTCACAGCGTTGGATTTTAAACTCATTCTGATTTTTTATTTTGTATATACACACGCTAATATATGACCTACTTTGGACTCTTTATTCGCCTAATCACCGAACCTGAAGCTTAACTATGGTCTATCCATAGCACTTACTCAGCATTACCTGACACTTTTGT
>NC_068985.1:6207257-6210135 GCF_001194135.2 Octopus bimaculoides
CTAATCACCGAACCTGAAGCTTAACTATGGTCTATCCATAGCACTTACTCAGCATTACCTGACACTTTTGTCTTACTGACACCATTACCTCTCATAACCTCCATTTCTATAGATTCATTTATTTATTTATGTAGGTCTGTGTAGAATGAAGAGACAAGCGAAAGAAAGATGCTCTCCATACATTTATTCAGTTACATATATTACCTAAAACAGTTTGACTTGGCCTCGTGCGCCTTAAAGTTTCGTAACCTTGACACAGGACCCTAGTATGCTAAACCAAACTCATTTAAGGAATAAAATATAATGCGAGCTGGCAGAATCGTTTGCGCGCGGGGCAAAATACTTAGCGCAATTTTGTCATAGTTTACATTCTGAGTTTAAATGCAACCGAGATCGCTTTTCCTTTAATCCTTTCGGGGTCGAGAAAATAAGTACCAGTTGAATATTGCGCTTCATGCACTACATCGTAGACAGGGTAGTTAAGGAACCTGGCATGGGTGGGGCCCTGATCAATTTGGATCAATCCAAAGCTTTCGGTATAGTAGACCATTGGTACTTCGAGGCTGTCCCCATAGCAGCCGGTTTCGGTCCCGTCTTCCGCGGCTGGATAGCTGCTTTGTACAGAGGTATCTGTTCGGTAGTTCGCTTGAATGGGCATCTATCAAGACCTTGCGACATTGCACGTTCGGTCTGTCAGGGATGCCCCCTCTCGTCGCTTCTGTACATATTGACTATCGAGCCACTACTGCTGAAACTGGCGACGCTGAGGGGCATCCCGCGAGAACTGGGGTGCAGGACGTACATGTCCGCATACGCGAACGACGACGCCGTTATAGTGTCTAGCCATGAGCAAATGAAGCTTGTCGGAGAGACACTGAATGACTACGAAGCGGTGACGGGAGCGAAAATCAACCGGGAAAAGTCTGTGGGATTGCGGCTCGGCATCTGGAGAAGCAAGTCCATGCCGTCCGGCAGCACCTCAGTAGTGGGACGCTGGACTGACGGTCCGGTCAATTTACTCGGGGTCTGGTTCGGTCGGACCTCCAAACGGAGAAGAACTGGGATGAGATGAGTAAGGTGGCTATTCTCTCCCGGCAATGGGCCGAGAGGAATCTGTCCCTAAAAGGTCGGGCGGTGGCGAATGCGTACATCGCGTCCGTCATCAACTACCTCCTCACCGTCCTGCCTTGTCCCGACCCTACCATCACCAAATTGTAACGCATGTTCTTCAGCTTCTTGTGGAAAGGAAGCGTTGCGACGGTCAGGCGATCCGTTTGCTGCCATCACCCGCTGAAAGGAGGTCTGGACATGCCGTGGTTGATGATGCGCTGACACGCGCTGAGACTGCGACATCTCCCACTCTACGTTGACGACGGTGGACAAGGTCGTCTCCATGACCGACCTGCAGTCCTGGATTAAAATGAGGGCGAGGAAGGGCGAATGGCACCGTGGGTGTCGCGTTGCTCTGGAGCAACTCTACCGTCCCGGGTCGTCCTTGAGCGACTGAATTACAACAAAAGTATTCTACAAGGAATTAGTGGAGGGTAGGTACGACGACGATCTCGGGGCTAACCTGGACGTAAATGAGGAACACTTGACCAGCCTGTTCAAGAAGACTTTCGGTTCGGGACCTATGGACAACTTCCAGAAATCCCTGGCCTAGCAGTGCTACCGAGAAGCGCTACCCGTTCGGGATAAACTCTACAGGCACGGCTCGAAAAACACGGGGCCAGCCTGCCCGAGATGCAGTCAGAGCGGCGAAATCGTTTTGCACGCACTCGTCCAGTGTACAACCATTTCCGACCTGTGGGTATATATCGAACGACTGTTGTCACGTGTGTGACGAGTCGGTTTATCAACCGAGTCTATCGTCAATATCGTGACGCCTCCTTCCTTTAAACGGGAAGGAAGAGCTGTTTTTATCGTACTTGTGGCTATGGCGAAAGAATGTATCTGGTGGACGCGTCTGAAAGGTTTAGAGACAAACACTTTCCTCTCTGGTCAATCTTTCATCAACTTTTTCAAGTATCACTTGAAAAGGAAGGTGAGAGTCGAGAGGCAAGTGTAGTCTAATGAATGTTTCCAAAAAAGATGGGTGAATGTAGTAGGGATGGCACGTATAAATGAAGCCACCTTGAGCATGATCCTATGAAACGGAAAAGTTTTAAAGCAGAGAGTTACTTCCCTTGTGTAATTAAATCTATTAACATGTAGCATTATTGCCCGAGGTTACCGTGGTCTTTTTGTAGGTGTTTCTTTCCACGGATTTACCTCCCCATTTCTTGGAAACTTTTTGTAGTAATATAGTTCTGTATTTAAGATATGAGGAATGATTTACATTATTTACATTATTTCCATTTCAAGGATATTTGTCCTCATCTTGTTTGTTGTTAACACAACGTTTCGGCTGATATACCCTCCAAGACTCCCCCAAGATTCCGAGTTCGATTCACGTCAGCGACCTGATTCATAATAATAATAATAATAATAATAATAATAATAATAATAATAATAATAATAGTAACATCGTTAGGAATGAGAACCCAGGTTCGAAATTTCCCCAAGACACCTGACGAAGGCTGGAGGGTATATCAGCCGAAACGTTGTGTTAACAACAAACAAGATGAGGACAAATATCCGTCAAATGTAAATAATGTAAATAATGTAGTTTTTGTAGTATTTCAACTTTTTTTGTGTGTAATCCAGACGATTTCAATCCCTTTTGATCGTCCCTAATTTTTTTTTTACTTTATTTATTTTTGCCCCCTTCGAAAAGAAAAGCTCTACATCGTGTTTCTCCCCTCTACGATCAGCCTTGAGTGGTCAACAAAGAAATTTATCTATCTATCTATCTATCTATCTATCTATCTATCTATCT
>NC_068985.1:6210235-6211531 GCF_001194135.2 Octopus bimaculoides
TATATATATATATATGTACACACACACATACAATCACACACGCAATGTATTCATGTTGTGTAATTTGGCCAGTACCTTTCCTTTCTGTGAGAGAGTTCGCCACCGTGACTGTTTATTGCTACATATGGTGAAATAATTAAACACTTGGCATATACGTGCACACGTAGCTAGTTCTTGATTATGTACATATGCGTTTGCAAATCGATCGGTGAGTGGAGCTCTTTCTGCAATAGAGCCTACAGCTTCTACTTGTCTAGAAAACATTGTCTACGATATTTCAACCCAAACTGAGCATTATGAATGCTACATGCTCTTGAAAACTAATCAAATATATTAAGATACAAGAATATACACTGTTGGTTTAACATGGACATTATGGTAGTATACAAGTAGAAACACGTGATATATACAGCACAGTGAATTCATCGATAGTGGCAGCTGATCCTCGAATTTCATTTGCTGATGTTTATTCTAATGTTCAAAGAAAACTACCTTATTATTTCATGTCATTTCACCTTGTTGAAATATTATTACAATTGAATAATCGTACGAGGATTGTTATTCAAAGTGTGAACATGTTTAAAAATACATTTCTGTTTTAGACAAGTTGGAGACGTAACGATAAACGATCTTGTCAACATAACATTACTACACACTTGGAGCAATACGTGATGAGATAATTTCTTCAAATTTACAGTAATATAAAATTCAATGTGAAGATCTGTGAACGGCGTGATTAGATTTCATTTCCCACATGGCGCCGTTTTACATCATTCCCTCGATTTATGCAGGTAATGTTTAGAAATGGTTGCAATGCAGGCTTGGAATTTTGTGTCTCATAATCGACATATAGGATTATGTTTTAAGAGAAATACACAGACGCTTTCTTCTTGTCTACTATCCTCAGGACATTGATAGCAAATATGAGATAAATAATGGCAAACGACTTTAAGAAATGTTTTACTCTTCTTTTTGACAGCATCTCTACATTTGCTCCTTTATGTCACGATACAATGACTAGTGATTCTGTTTATACTAATAACTACAGTAAACCAGCGGCCAGTATAATTTAATCTCACGAGTCATTTCCTCTTCAGAAAACATTAGTGGATAAAATTCGAATTATGAAATAGAAGCTGTCATGGAATATAATCTTTATCTTTCTTTCTATCTATCTATCTATCTATCTATCTATCTATCTATCTATCTATCTATCTATCTGTCTATATACGTCTATATACATCCATACACACACACGCACGCACATACACATATGTTTGTGTGTATATATATATA
>NC_068985.1:6212039-6220607 GCF_001194135.2 Octopus bimaculoides
ATATAAAACTTTTAATGTCTTCGTATCGTTAAACATCGCTTGTATTGCATAATTTGAATTTTATTCAGCCTTTGTAGCGTCATTGGAAGTTACATATTTTCTGACATGTGCAGCAATGGCCCAACTGGAAGCTACCATACCCGCACTCACTCCTGGGACGAATTTATTTCGCCTAGTATGTTGTGTTTGACACCAGAATACGTATTTTCTTTTCTCTGTAGTTTCAGCTCAGAGCTGCGGCCATGCTGATGCACCACCGTATAAAAAAAAAATAATAATTGGAGAGAAAAAATACTGGAGTGTCTGGCTTTTCAACGGCACATTAAATATCTTTGTTAGCGAAATACATTTGAATAATGATTTTTATTCATATCAAGTAATATGGCTTTCATGGAAGCCATATACATATTACAATGCGATGCCTAAGTCGGCACGTAAACAAGGCGCACCAAAATGTAACATGGGAACCTAACATATGAAAACGTTTAACCGTAAGAAAGAAATCAGTATAGTACTGCCAAGGTAGAAGCCAAACAGTCGAAATATTTTAGCCGGAAAATCCACATAAATTCAACCGTTATTTACGAAAAAACAGAAGCACCAAACATACAGCAATCCCTTGCCATATCGTAGTTCACCTTTTACGGTTTATTAGTTAAGCTTACGCCTCTTTATCCGTATTGTTGTTTTGTATTTATAATATATATATATATATATATATATATATATATATATATATATATATACAAACTATAAACATAATTTTTAAAAATATACAGCACAGTACGGTTTCCACTTCGAGGTTCTTCACCTATCGCAATTCTTGAAAATAAGACTTAGGAATTTTCTTGTGCAAGATTAGCTATAAAAATAATAATATACGTAAAGTAAACGACACAGTCGTGTATTGAAATAGACAAACACACGTCCCTCCCCCACACACACGCACATACGCATACCCACAGACACACACAAGCACATACGCACGTGCGTGCTTGTATGCGTGTGTGTACATGTATGCATAAATTAATTGTAATTGTTCATTTTTATTAGGTCTTACAGTCAACAGTTGTGTCTAATCTATTCGATATAGAAATACATTTATTTGATTAAAACAAACAAAATTGCTTTTGAGTAACAAATTTAAACTCTTTTCGGATAAATTGGTTTTCATGATGCTGTATAATTCCTGTTCAATCTGACCACATACCTACCACACTGAATACGTTCAGGCACTAATGAGCTAGTAATAAATTAAAACACAATCGAACACTAGGCTGTAGCAACTCGATTTATATTAAAAAAAAAATAAAAAACTTCATACAGAAACATTCCTAAACACATCTTGTGTCATTGGGGTTCGGCTCAGCAGGCTTCACGATATTATTTTAGCATGACGTTATACAATAACTTATGGCTCCAGTGAACATGGTGTTTTGAAAAATAATATTAAAAAAAGACTAAATATTCGCGCAAATATTGGAATTGCGATTTTACAAATGAATTTAAACATGCTTTCTGAACTCAAGCTATTTTTAATTGTGGATGTGTTAAGCGTTGCATGGAAAGGCCATTGAACCATCGTGCAGAACAGAATTGCTAATATTTGTTACTCACTGGCAATATTACAAGAAAAAACACGAGAAAAATAATTCATGTAAACACAAATAATGCGATAAATTAGATCCATGAAAATCAACAGCGACAATAACAACAGCATCAATAACAAAAATAGAAATGAAAATATTATATTGGGTTTGCATAGTGCACAGAAAGTGATTGCTAAAAGGTAACAATTTAGGAAAGGTGTTTGATATTTTTTTTTTTTCTGTTTTCAAATAAATGCCAGAAATAATATCCAGAAAAAAAAAAGAAGAAAGAAACAAAGCGTTCAAAGAAAAAAGAAATCAATTGATTTTTTTTTTTTTGGTCACAGACGAATAAATCATAGCTATTTGAAAACAGTACAGATAGAACGGTGTGTATTGGATAATTCTTTCTATATATTTATATATAAACACATTTAAGCATGTATACATATAATTTTGTATGTAAGAATGCGTGTATATATGTATATATGCATAAGTTTATACGTATATGTGAATGAGCTTTAATAAATTTATACATTTAAATGCGTATGCACATGTTAATATACAGTGCAAGCACCCGCATATGTACACCTCTATATACTCACAGAAGGAGAGAGAGTGTGAGAGAGAGAGAGAGAGAGAGAGAGAGAGAGAGAGAGAGAAGTGGAAAGGAGGAGAAAGAAAGAGGGGAGAGAAAAGAAAAAATATGAGTTAGAGAAACAGAAAGAGGAAGAGGGGAGAAATAGGGTGGATGAGAAGGAAAGCGGGTGATAAAGTTGTCGTCTGTAAGAAACAGATGACGATGAAAAGTTTTGTATAATATACGTCCATTTATACAGGCATTTATACATAATTACGTGTCCGTCCATCCGTATTCACTCTTACGCGTCAACACAACCCTATGCAAAGACAAACGTACACACATAACGCACACACAGAAAAACAAACAAACATTAATATTTCTATAAACATATGAAGTCATTTACGAGCACATATTTGTATATGAATTTCAAAAATATACGTGTAGGTTACATTAGTGAACATTTAGTTAAAATTACTTCACATAAAACTGTGTTAAAAAATACCATCTACGCAGTCAATCAAAACTATTCCGATACATTCTAACGAATAAAGAAATAGAGTTATTTGAAGTAGTTTGCTAGCAAAACGTTAATATGTATGAGATAAACAGCAAGAAACAATAAAACATATTGTCTCTTTGTTGACTCAAAAGAAATATTACCTAAATAATAGCTTCAGCTTGCTCTTTTCATTCGCTGCTATTTCTGAAACATTAATAAAGACATTTGAAATAGTTTTAGGTGTGTTACACTTACATTAATAATATTTTATTAAACGAAAGTTTTCTAATAAACTACCGAAACATTTTCTAATATTCTCTCTCGTGTCAAGTTGAAAGGTACTCGCTAAATTCGTTATTGTCTTTTTGCTACAGACATGTATTTATTAACGTTTATTTTGTATTGTACACTGTGTGCGTGTAAATGTTTAATAGTTGTATATACATATATGATATCATATACTGCCGTACCATGCAGATTTGTACCGGCACACGCACAGATACACAAAGGCATTTTTGTAAGCATACACATACACACACATGTATATAGGCGATAGAATACCTTTGATTCGTAGTCTGTTGAGCATTAAATATTTTCTACAATTAATGATGAGACATCTAAGGGATAAATACGTCCATTTAATTATATACCGCACTAGTAACTTAAATATATTAACTGCATAAAATAAGCTTTAGACTAATTAAATGAAATTCAATACGACATTTCTTATGGGTTGCCAATAAATCGTGGAACGGTCTGTATGGATGCTCTGCCATCTCCTGCTTTCCTGTAATCGAAGCAAAGAAGAAATGTTTTAGCTATTTTATTGTTGATTAACACAGCTAAGACTTCCTAATACTTAAATATGTAAGTGTAAATTTGACTCACGTTGAGTTGTGTGGACATAGCCGTATAGATGTATACTGAAGCACATTACACGCACCCAAACATAGAGAAATAGTTTTAGATAAACACGGCTGGCCTTCAGTTATATATATAAATACACACACACATACACGCTCGCACACACACATACGCTTACACACACACACACACACACACACACACACACACACACTCACACACACACACACGTTGATAGATAAATAAATAGATAGAAAAAGAACTAAATATTTTCAGAGGATAAACACATATGTACAAGCATAGAGATATTTGTTTATATCAACAAATAAATATACCTTTACATGGAGTATAAGACCCCCCAGAAAACTAAGGAGGGAATGCACAATTTTTAATTCAGCAGCTGTTTCACGGTGCTCGGACTCATGCAATAGCTACAATGATCGAAAATAGCAGATGGAATGTGAAAGAAGTCATGAATATACAATTAGTCGATTTATTACCATGATAGTCGCTTCCTTTCTTAGGAGGGAAAACTAGCACATAGGCATGTGTGTGTGTGTGTCTGTACACATGTGTGTATGTGTGTGTGACTGAATTATTGCAATGTTAGATTTGCATCGGATAGAATAATTTGCACTGTTTTTTCCGACTATCTACGCTTTAAGTTTTGATCTATCAGAGGTCGACTTAACTGTATACCATCTGTGGGTTGATAAATAAAATACTAGCATTTGGCGATATATTACCTAAATTGTTAAGGTGTCGCACAAAACGTTTAATTAAATCCGTTTCAGTTTTTTTTTCGTTGTATTTCAAGCCAAGCTTCATCGGCTTTGCGTTGATGGTGATGAAAAAATGTGGGGTGAAGCGTCAGATTGGAGGTATGTGAAAATTGCTATTATCATTTGCTTCGGTTCAGAAATTCTACATCACCCGTCCTGATTAAACATTTATAATAAATTCGTCATGATAACTCGCTAGCCACTAAAACTTTTGTTCTATTTTCTCTCCCTATTTATTTCTGTATTCCTTTCTGTCGAAGAGTGTAGGCTCCAAACGTAAAAGACTTTCTCATTTCCCGGGTGTTAGTCTGGTTTGTGGTTTGCGGTTTACATTTTTTTGTAAATTCTCACTAAAATAAATTATAGAAGATCGTGGAAAGAAACAGAAACTATAGGAAACCTCATAGGCAGCTATATTTTTTAATTCTATGTTTAACGTTGTTTTTTCGTGTGTGTATCCCTTTCTTTGTTTAATTTTTGTTTCTATTCTCTCCGCTGTAGGAAACTCCAAGATTTTTACTGTCAGAAATTAAACTTCTGCTTGCATATCGGCATTGTCTACATCAGATCATATGCCATATCCTGTTATCCACACCACATAAAAGTCGCACATATTGCCAAGAAAAAACTGGGAAAACCACTCAAGGTTGACTATCGGTGGCAGAGCCTGTAACTATCAGTGTTGTGTTGTACTCTCCCATTGCTGCCGCTCGGAAATATACGTCGGTATAAATCTTGTTATTCTAGAGTTCATGGTTTTTTTGCCTCAAAGCAAATACTAGTGTTAGCTAATTTCATTCTGTCAAAGGTAGTGTAACTTAAGTTGTATATTTTATGAATATTTCTAATATTTTGCTCTCTTTGTATCAGCGTCAAAGGATTTAAACTGTCTTTGATATGTGGCACTCTGTCGGTTGCGACGACGAGGGTTGCAGTTGATCTGGTCAACGGAACAGCTTCCAAAAACACGTGTACCCTTTAGGTATTTCTCGTGGGAGATTCGGTGAGACACAGAGTGTAATACGCTGGCCATTGGAAATACAGGTATAACAAAAACAGGAAGGAAGTGTGATAGAAAACTGTAGTGAAAGAGTACTGCATGGTTCGCCACGACCCCCTAGTGGAGCCTCGTAAAGTTTTATGTGTTTTTACTCAATTAACACTCACAAAGCCCGGTCTGGGAATCAAAGACGGTGATCCTACGACCACAAGTCTGCTGCCCTAACCACTGCGTCATTGTGTCGCCACTGTCATTGATGAATAGATATAAACTAACTGATCATTGCTATCAGTTTGATGTACTTGCTCCCTAGAACCGATATAAGTTATTACATTTGAGATTTTATTCAGAAATGAAGCTATATAATTCAATCCTGTATGAACGTCTCGTTATAGAAAAATTCATTTAAATGGTTTTGCTTCTACAGGTAGAAATTTGGTGTCGCCAATTTATCTGAATTATATAAAGCCAATTAAAGAATCATGTGCCATAGATATAAGTAATTCTATGTGAATATACATATAACACTATCTGGATTGGAGTAACTAATATTCACCTAGAGAAGCCGATCGTGTATATATGAGCCAGCTAAAGCAGGAGTGAGAGAGGGAAACAGAGAGACTGAAAGAGAGTGGGAGAATAGAGAGAGAACAATAAAGAAAGCGAGAGAAAGGAAAATAAAGAGAGAGAGAGAGAGAGAGAGAGAAAGAAAGAAAGAGAGAAGGAAGCAATGAGAGAAGGAGAGGGAAGTAAAGAGAGCTAGAGAGAGGGAAAAAAGTGAGCGAGAAATAAAGAGAGCGAGAGAGAAGGAAATAAAGTGAGAGATAGGGGGGAATAAAGAGAGAGAGAGAGAGAGAGAGAGAGAGGGAGAGAGAGAGAGAGAGGGAGAGAGACAGACGGTTGCAGAAAGAAAGAGGGAATGAGTTGAAGTGTGTCTTGTTTGAATGTAAGTATGTGTTCGTAAGTGTGTATATATATGTGTGTGTATACATATGTATCTGTAAGTGTTAGTGTGTAAGTATATGTAAAGTGTTCTGTAATAAAATAACAAACTGTAACAGATAAATAAGCAGAGAATTTTTTTTTTTAAAATTAACAAATTAACGAGTTTCATTTTCGCCACGTGTTAGTCTTGCAGTTTCTAAGAAGACTTTGGGATTTGAACATTTCATCACATCTCCATCTTGCAGAACTGCAACAGTAAAGAAAAAAGAACAAAAAACAAATATTCTTTAACACTTTTGTTGTATAACTTCATCATCAATTTTATTTCACTTATCCCATTCTGTTTACAGACGTGTATCAACTTTATTTGATGTGCTACAAAAACAAAAATAATCTAACGCAAATAAAACACTGAGACAACGTCATCAATTTCAATATTAGCGGATAAAAAAACATTAAAATATAACTATAAAATCGTTTAGCCATTGTGCTGACAATCTCGAAAGATAACTTGTTTCGCAACGATAATAATATTTGCGATTACAAGCGCTCTTCTGAGACCTTGGCACCTTTTATCTATCACTGATATCTCATGTTCCAAAGTTATCTCGAAATGAGAATCCGATATGCAAACTCTTTAATTTATACAATATTTTTGTCTTGTATTTAATCATTTTAGATAATATTATTTGGGAATAACCTGTGGTAATACGAAACATTTAAAATTCAGCAACAAACACACGCACTCACAAGGGAAGATCACCCACACGCAGACACACACTCACACAAGTATATTATATACATATATATATATATATATATATATATATCCACACACAAACACACACACACATATATATATACCTGTATATGCATATGTATATATATATATATATATATATATATATATATATATATATGTGTGTGTGTGTGTGTGTGTGTGTGTGTGTGTATGTATGTAAGTATATCTCTGTCCATCACACTCTTTCTCATCCTCTCTCTATCTCTCTCACTCTTTCTTTATATATATATATTACATAAAACGTACATGCAAATATACATATTCTAGCATTATTTCGAAGAAACGGTAAAGTTACCTTCCTGAATCATACCGACTCATTAGGGCTGGTTTCCCGGTTTCAATGGCGCCAAAACTCCCACCTGGGCGCGGCGCCTGTCCGTTGCAGAATTACTCATCCTTGCCAGCCGAGTGGAATGGAGCAACGAGAAATGAAGTGTTTTGCACTAGAATACAACCTGTCGCCCGGTCCAGGGATCGAAATCACAATCTTACGATCATGAGTCCAACATCCTAACCACTAAGCCTAGTGTCTCCACATTATTTCGTGTGCTATAAGTAATAAATAGTTGGTGTGCTCTGGTGTACGCAATATACATTATTACAAGAAAAATTGTATCTATCTAAATTAATTCAAATGATATAAATCAGGTTTAACCTTATCGTACATACCAAGAATTCGAGTAACAAATTTCTCAAATGATATTTGATTTTTGCATCTAATGCATGCTGAAAATCTCTAGGTATTTGCTCGTGAAACTAATTTCTTGATTACGTCTTCTTTTTTCAGTATTTCTGATGTTGCTTAAGCGAAATGGTTTTGCGGGAGTTAAGAAGCAGAAAAGCGAAGGTTAAACAAGAGTATTGTGGTGCTATGAGTAGCTACGTGGAAACAATTAAGCTAACGCCACTTCAGTTGTAGAAGTGAAGAGAATGTCATTAATTTATCTTCAGAAACAGTTGAAGCGTTGCATATTCCTTAGTCGATGGAAAATTTATCGGATAGGTGTTAAAGTCGTGAGAAGAAAAGAATCGCTTCATCCCGTTAGAATGGCTTATAATAGGCATTTACGGTCAGTAGAGCGGACATGAAAACTATTAATGGTATTATTAATCTCTTTGAGCAATCTTGCTTCTTATACAGGTAGAAATAGATAAAGGAAGCAAATAATTGCATCTTGATAAAAATGACGCAAAATAGATCAAACAATTTCACTTGCCATTGGAGATTTAGATACATTCTACATAAATTTCATATTCCTTATTCTGTACGGATGTGTCATCAACATAATGAGATAATCATTTTTAGTTATTTCAAACTAAGCAGGCGTCCGTGAAGAATTTTGTAATACACAGGCTTCTTCATAGAACCTATTAAATCTAAACATATTAGAACAGTATTTCTTAATTAGTTTTCACATATATAAATTAAGATGTAACGACATTAACAACATGCACTTCAGATTTTGCTTACTAACACACACACACACACACACACACACACACA
>NC_068985.1:6220707-6223568 GCF_001194135.2 Octopus bimaculoides
ATATATATATATATATATATACATACAGGGGGGTGTTTGTGTGTGTGTCGGGCGACTGTCGTAGTCGATAAAGTCCAACCTATCACTTTTTTACTTGTATTCTCTTATGTGGAATCTGGCGTGAAAGTTAGATGCACAATGGCACCCGCATTCTAGATACACAAAACGCTCTACTGCGTTAGCTGTTGCCTTCATTGCCGCACGCTTTTCCACTTGAATGACTCGTGTTTTATTTTTGTAGGCTTCGATTACGAATTGCTTGTATACGTTCAGGCATGTACGTCACCATGGTTTCCCATTGTTCTTCATTTATGTTACATTTCAGGAGGGATTATTTCAATTGTATCTGTAGCGACGTTTTTGTCTTCCTCTCGGTCGATGACTCTCTGTCAGTTCACTGAAAAACAGCTTTGGTAGCCAGTTGTCGTACATGCTCATGGGGTGTCCAGACCATCTTAGCTGAGCCTGTGTCAGCAGTGCACATATGCTTAGAATCTGGGCTTGCACGACAACTTTTATACCAGAAACTCTATAGTACTATTTCATGTTTAAGATGCGTCGGAAGCAGCACTGGTTAAACTGAAAAAGTAGCCTGACATACTTGCGGTAAAGAGTCCACAGCTCATATCCTTACAGCAATAGAGTCAGGACTGATGCTCTATATACTGCGCACTTCTTTCCACATTCAATTAAAGAGTCAGCCATAAGAAGCACTTGCCCTGACGATGCGATTGAATATCTGGAAAAGGTGAGACTGCTACGAAGATACGAGAAGGATTCTACATTGTTAAGGGCCTTGCCGTAAATATTTATTTCGGGGCATGTTTACTGTAAAACAGTTTGCCATGCGAGCTTCACTTCAGTCTTCTTGACGCTTATTGTAAGTCCCAGATCCTTGGTTGCCGCCGACAAGAAGTCGGTAGGTTTTTGAAGGTCATACTCTAAGTGAACAGCAATTACACAGTCGTCACCCTACGGTAGGTCACGAATAAGTGATTTAGTGACATTCGTCTTTGCCTTCAGGCAATGAGTTTTGCAGATGCCTCCATCTGTCCTGTATATGATCTAAATGCCTGGATCTGAATCGTTAAAGATAGAGAGAAGCATTGAGCTGAAAGGTAGATTGAAGTGTGTTGGTACAAGAACGCATCTTCGCTTAACTCTGTTAGTGACGGGGAACTCATCATCTTTACTCTCGTTGACTAGGCTCGCGTCCATGTCATCGCAAAAACCTCACTGATAATTATCAACCCCTTGGGAGGATTTCAGTTCGGGCAAGTAGATTCGACAGTCCTGGGTGTGACGCAGTTTCGAAAGCATTAATGAGTTCCACAAAGATAATATATAGAAATCAATATATTATAGCGTACATTATAACCAAGTAGTATTCATATCAAGGTTTGCATGTCTTTGAAGACGGCGCTGGGAAAAAGAAGAAAAGAACTATGGAAATTTATAATAGAGACAATTATAAAGACAACATATTAGACGGATATAATTTCATATTAGAAGAATGACTGTAGTGTAATGATTATTGGAAACCAAATAATTACAGTAAACTGAAAAAGTAGGTTATAAAGCTTCTCATGTACAGCGTTTTAAGAGTTGGATAAAAAATAATTGTATGTCAGATAAGAGATATTTGCAATTCTGTTTGTAATTGATGCAAATGAAAGGGTCGACTGTCATTTTACTAAAGACATTGATAAATTACCTCTGGGACATGTATTATCACATTCTAGAAAACTGCACTAATAAAATTAGAAAATATTGTAAGGTCATTCTTACTAGACTTTTTAATATGCAACAGTTTTTGTTATGTTTTTCAGATCAAGCTAATTGGATTTGATGACTTGATTGTTTGACTTGATGCATTTATCGTGTCTGTGAGTAATTAGAAATAAATTATGAATACTCATGTTCAATACATTAATCGTTGTATTTCGGGACGGTCATTTTTTACCTTTGCCTAATAAACAGACGCACTGTATATTCGTTCTTCACTAGTTTATTATCATTCTTATTCTAACTCATGTCAATGGTCTGTAAATCTTCCGTCACAGCAACACTTTCTGTCTTCGTGTGTGTTCTTTCTCTGCTTATTCCATTATATGAAGTTGGCAAATAAGTTACCACTGCTTTTTTTTAAAATTTTTTTTTAAGGTTTAATAAAAAGTAACAACTAATTAATCAATAATAAGATTTTCAATACCTCGTTATTAGAAATCACCCAATTTCGACACTAAAAATTGATCCAACCAAGCTCTCAGTTCTGCATCAATATTGAATGAAACTCCGCGCATAGCATTTGAAAAAGATCGAAAGAGGTGGAAATCCTTTGGTGCCAAATCAAGAAAGTACGGCAGATGTGGCAGCATTTCCCAGCCATGCGTTTAAATGCCTTCCTTGGTCATATCGGCGATATGAGAGCAGGCGTTGTCGTGCAGCAGAAGAACTCCATGATGCCGATTAGGTCATTTCTCTTGAAGAGCCCTGTTGAGTCGTTCCATCTGTTGAACATAGAGTTCCGCGTTGAACATTTGGTTCCGTTCTAGCAATTCGTAATGGATAATCCCTTCCCAGTCCCACCATACTCACAATGCGGTTGAAGATCTTGTTTTACGCGCGGTGACGCTTGTTTACTGGGGCTAAGCCATTCCTTACGCTGCTTCATATTGATGTACAGGCACCATTTTACGTCGCCAGTAACGATTCCGTAAAGAAATCGTTGCTTGTGTCCATGAGTTGAGCGGTGACGAGCAAGCAAACCAGCGTAGATTGTGGCTCGTTGATTTTTGTTGTTGCCACTTAAAGTATGCGGAACCCATGCTCAATACTTCTGAACCTTTCCCATCGAATGA
>NC_068985.1:6224540-6226414 GCF_001194135.2 Octopus bimaculoides
TATATATATGGTTCGAGTTAAAAAAATATTGGGAATCTCATCAATCTTTTATTTATGTTTTGTCTTTCGTTTTGCTTGGAGAAAAACAAAATTTCTTCTACCAAAATAAAAACGCAGTATTGTTTTATCATGTGTATGCATCAGTTGCTTTCTTTTGAAGAATAATCTCTATATAAGCACATTCGTTCTCACTCTCCGTACCTCTTCCCTCTCTCCCTCCCTCCATCTCGCTCTATCTATCGATATACTTCAGCATATATGTGTGCGTGTGTGTACGCATCTGTATGTGTACGCAAGAAGCATTTTAAAAAAAATTTTGAAACCCAAACGTGTAAAATAATGAAAAAAAAAATGTATATTGTTATTACTTAAGTATCTTCAATTGAGCTTTTCTCAATCGTTTGCCTACTGCTCACATCAATAGAAATATTTAACTCTTAATATTTTCCTCTCTTAACAACAACAAAAAAGCGGGGTTTGTGTGGATCATCTTAGGCACTGCTAAATACACAAATTCACCTATGATGTTCAACCATATGCAATGATATGTTTGTCATTTATTTTCGTTTTCTTTTTTCTCAATTTATCTCCTTCATACACATATTCTGGATAGAATAATTGAAACCCAACGTATTAAAGTTCCAGTATTCATGTAAATGTCACAAATATTTCATCTTGAATATTCAACTGCAATCCAAATGTTGCTCTATATCAACGTTATTAAATACAAAACACATTGCTTTGAGAATCAGACGAGATAATATGATTTCGATAAAAAAATATATACATATGCTTACATATCGTAGCTAAAAAATACGAAGCCGATTTGTTGAAGGGGACGAGTTTTCAAACTAAATACATTATTAACGATAATATATGAAGTAGGTACATGAAGTTGATACAAAATTCTGACTATATGAAATTGGTACATAGGCTATATGAAGTTGGTACATGTATGTAACTGCTGAAATAATAAAGTCATACCGTAATCTCTGAAGCATAACTCAGGTAGCATAATGCTCATAACTACGTATTGAATGTCGTAACTATTGGTTTCTCCAACTGCAAAATGAAAGGATAAATATCCTTTATGCAAATACGCCAGAGTGAAGGGCGAAGAAAATAATCTTTGTGAAGTTGAGTGATATATTTTTGTGGCAAGACTGGAGTGACAACATTTGACATGAAGGAATCTTTCGAAGTTATTCACTAACCAAATTCTAATTTACCATCATATCTATTTCCTTTCATTGTCTGTGGATTCAACTATTTCCTCAAGTTTTGCTGATCATAATAAAGACATCACATGTGTATACATAATTTACTCTTGACAAGGCATCAGTTTATCAGTCTTGAAGGGGATATTCTTAAGTATTTACATTTCGAAAATTCTTAATTATAACCGCGTGAGTTAATTAATGAATATTGATATAAATATGGTCATAGCTATAACAATTTAAACAAATTAGTATGATGCTTGTGATTAAAACACCTGTTTCATTCTCAGCAATTTCCACAATTTCATCATAAAGATCCTCTAATTGCTCGCATTAGGAACGTCATGTTAAAGTAGGGTAATAAAAGAACTCATTTGAACATTTAATTTAACTCCAATATTTAGAGAATCAACTTGAGGTCTCTGGAGACTGTTTGATTTTCACAGCGTTTAGCATTTCTTGCTGTTGTTCATTATTCTGTTGTTGCTTAAGTACAAATGAAAGATAGGCGGCTGATGCTGTATAACAACAGCATTTCCTCAAAAGATAAAGAGAAACCACACACAAAAACCCAAAGGCAATATGGTATGATTTTACTACACAACAACATGGTTGAGTCTTATAGAATAGAAACGATATATATGTATGTATATATAT
>NC_068985.1:6226825-6227238 GCF_001194135.2 Octopus bimaculoides
TATATATATATATATATATATATATATATATATATATATATGTATGTATGTATGTATGTATGTATGTATATGCATATATGCACACATAAACGCACATGCCTACATATATATCTATATATACATGCATATATGGGTACAGGACGTCGAAACGCCTGAACAAAATGAGAAACGAGAACATAAAAATCAAAAGCATCGGAAACAAACTTTTTTTGAACAACGAAAGTAACAAATACAGGTTGTTCAAAAAAGTTCGTATTCCATGCTTTTGTTCTGGCTTCTCAGTTTGTTCACGTCCTGTACCCATATATGCATGTATATATAGAATATATATAGAGATGTACATGTATGTGTGTATATCGAACGCCGACGAAAGGAAATAACCCTGAAATCCGGATCCGTTCGTGCTGCAGATC
>NC_068985.1:6228644-6231089 GCF_001194135.2 Octopus bimaculoides
ATTAATAGAGAGAGAGATCGATTTTTTGTTTCTGATGTATAAAAAAGCATATTAGTAGATATATACTCGATGCAAGAAAATGGAATGCATGTACGCATTAGGTACATACGGATGTACATATATGTGTGTATGTGTGTGTGTGTGTGCGTGTGTGTGTGTGTGCGTGCGTATTTATATATCAATATATGTATATATAAGTATATATATATATATATATGTGTGTGTGTGTGTGTGTGTGTGTGTGTGTGTGTTTATGTATTTACTTTCGTGTTTGTCCGTGTGTGAATTTACAAGCATATATATTATCGTTAAAACTTGATAGATATCTTTATCAACCTATCTCTTTATCTCCCTGCAGAAACTTGGGAGACAGATCAAAGCTAATATAAAGGAATAATATCCAAGTTTTTACAGCCATATTTAGAGATTTGATATTCGCACCATTTTTTCCCCTTTCTACATTTAATCTCTATGGTAGCACTTTTAATATCAGTTACACTTCTAATACAAATTTCCATATATAATCACAATTGGAGAAAATCGATTCATTGAAAGAAGTTTCCTGCCAAAAATTTTATCTTAGTTAACGATTTCAGATCCGCAGAGATACTGCTTTGAACTTGAATTATGAGTGAGTGTTTATTACTATAACACAGCGTAAATGAAAATGTAAGTGTATTATTTTGACATTTACTCAGCAATGATAAAACGTAAAAAATATATTGCGCAAAACCACTATTTACAGAAAATCTTGTACACAAAGCCTGACATAGTCAACCAAGAAAATCTATTCAATTCTATAAATAATCTTCTTATCCGTTTCAGGAAAAAAAAAAAAGCATGATTCTATAGATCCTAGACATTTGTGAGGTTTACATAGTTTTCGATATCGGAGAGAACGTGAAAACCGTGTGGTGATTTTGGTAAGATAGAATACTGCGTTTCACTCGTTCAAAAGTTCAATGAATGCTGGAAGTTCAGCGGTATTTACGATGACTAATTTCACTGAGTATAACACAAAAAGGACAGTGCTGTACGAAAATATAGATATTCGCTTAACCCTTTCTTTACATCGACACCAATTCTCAACGTGTCCTTATTTTGTCGACGCCGAAAGGATGAAATATAAAGTTGACCTCGGCGGAATTTGAACTCAGAACGTAAAAACAGACAAAGTGCCCGCTAAGCACTTTACTCGGCGAGCTAACGATTCTGTCAGCTTGCTACCTTTTTTCTTATTAATATTAAATGGTTTCAAGAGTAGAGAGCAAGCAGAACATTTAGCAATGCCGAGTACTGTGCTTAGCAGCATGTTGTCCGTATTCCGAGTTCAAATATCACCGCAGTCGACTTTACCTTTCATTTTTCCGATTCGATAAGATAAGTACCGGTTGAAGAGATTTCCCCGAAGTCGTTGGCCTAGTGTTATAATTACAAATCTATAATAACCCATTAACTGCCATTTTTTTTTCATTCATAGTGTTTGGCTTTGCCAGGTGACTTAAGAGCTAAAATAATATATAGTATTTAATTTTTCTACATATGGGAATTGCTTTGGAAATTATGATAAATATTTCGAAAAGTGCCGAATGGGGATCACGCTATAAAAGAGCATATTTATCCTTTTCTATTCAATTGTAATAATAAACATTTTATTTTTTCTGAAACTATACTATCAGATGCGAATGTATATGAAATATCAATGAATGATATAGATCGGATATGCAAAAAACAAAAAAAACAAAAAAGTTTCCAAAATAGTCAGTATTTTTGTAGTTGAAAAATTGCGATTTATGACATGAAATGTCCTCTAGAATTAGCCAGAACTAATAATTACAAACTTTAGCTTCTAAATATTGTTAAACACACCTCTGGAAATGCAGTGTACATAAGCAATTCACTTTAAATACAAGGGACGACCAGTAGTGAAACTGTTTTTATCAGATCCCAAAATGGAGCTCATATCAGGCAACGGGTTAAATGGTTTCATTACAGATTTATTGTCAAAGCAACACTTGAAAGGGTGTACATTGTATACAATTGGAAAAATCGGGTGAAATTATGTTCAAGATATTTGCAGCGTAACGTCAACTAATAGAACTGCCAGTCATTGCAAGATCGAAGAAACAGCTCAGAGAATTGCTACATCGATTGGGAGTAGGCTTAATTTAAGAAAACGACAACTGGTATTTTTAAAGATTTCTTTCATGGCTACATATCCAACCTACTGACATTTTAATTAAAATAATTGTTTTGATTAGCAAAACCAAGAGCAGTGTAATTGCATTCATTGGTTTATTTCCCATTCGTTTGTTTCTGTAAGATCAAACTCCTTTTAATTAGTGAGATGCTACAATGCGTAATGAATATTGATTTTTTGAGGATGTTATTATATACGTATACCTATATACAGGCATATTTGTATACACGGATGTATCAAGGTAT
>NC_068985.1:6231237-6236934 GCF_001194135.2 Octopus bimaculoides
ATATATGTATATATACAAACCATAGAAACTACTTGCTGCTTTTGCTACTTCCCAAAGCAAAGCCCTCTCTGAATAATAACCTACGTGTTCGAGAAATATCTAATATTTAACTCCGCATATTCTCCGCAAAGGGAGTAAGTTACATTCATGAATACGGCGAAAAACATGCTTACATCCGCATGCACGCACACACACGGACACACACACACACACACACACACACACACACACCGGCGCTTACCCAATATCTTCATGAATTATATGAAATACAATGATCAAATACTTCTCTATATCTGTAACATAAATCATGAATAAAAAGTGATATTTTTTGTAGACAAAAGCGAGTTTCGAACCGATGAAATTCGTAATTTATAAGTAAATCTTCATTAATTATCATCATCCCGAGGCCATAGTAAAATGCCAAGCTGCTACATAGTGGGGCTCAGCCTGGACCAATATAGCTAGGAAGCAAATTTCTCACCACAGAGAGACGCCAGCGCCTCTTTTAGATGTTTTCTTGAGAAATGTAGAGGGTGTTTTGTTGGTCTCATTTAATCAAAGTGAATAAGAAGCTTGTGGAGGCGCATGGCTTAGTGGTTAGGGTGTCAGAATCATGATCGTAAGATTGTGGTTTCGATTCCTGGGCTGGGCGAAGCGTTGTGTTCGTGAGCAAAACACTTCATTTCACATTGCTCCAGTCCACTCAGCTGGCAAAAATGAGTAACGCTACGATGGACAACCAGCTGGGGAACACGTACGCCATTCAAACCAGAAAACCGGACCTATGAGCCTGGCTAGGATTTTTAAAAAAGGCGCATAAATATAAAAATAAGAAGCTTACATTTTACAGTGATGTGCGAAATAAGTGAAATGGGATCCGTAAAGGAAAGGGATATACTAATACACGGCGGCGAGCTCGCAGAACCGCTGGAACGCCTGACGAAATGCTTAGCGCTATTTCGTCTGCCGTTACGTTCTGAGTTCATTTTCCGCCGAAGTCGACTTTGCCTTTCATCCTTTCGGGGTCGATAAATTAAGTACCAGTTACGCACTGGGGTCAATGTAATCGACTTAATCCCTTAGTCTGTCCTTGTTTGTTCCTTCTATGTTTAGCCTCTTGTAGGCACTAAAGAGATAAGGAATGGTTATACTAATTAATGCAATTAATCTTGCCAGCCGTTTTAGGGCTTTCTTCTGCTGTTTTCAACCATATCTTATTACCAATCTAAAAAATTAAATCTTTCAGACAATTCGAACCTGCTTACACCAATATATAATTTTAAACGAGATAAATCCAAAAACACCACTGTCCGTTCGTACTATTATAGAATTTCCATTTTGTTAATCCGATACCATTCAAAACGATAGAGAAATGTAATGAGAGATAAAACTCTTATTCAAAAAAACGATTATACATCTAATATTGCCTAAAAATTTACTTCCATTTTTCTGTCGATTTTATGTATGTATATATGATATATATTTTTTCCATAGAGACCCGAAACAATATAGTCACCGCTTCATTATATAAAACGACGAATATTAAAATATACGGTTCATTTCTAATTTTCCAGTTTATAGTTTGATAAGTCTTATGTACAAAAGAAGATATGAGAGGAAGGCGGTGAAGAGTTTTATAGCTTTCTATCAATAAATTTCTGTTGGGGGGATTACATGGATGAATCACCTACAGTGTGTAATATTTACAACAAGCTAAGCGAATATTAGTTATCTCACTTGTATGGTTACATTTTCCCAAAGACATATGATGTTTCAATTGTTTTTATGCTTCGTGTTGAGTGGAATGACACAAAATATTCTTTAGCATAAAGCTTATTGGACGAATGCATCACACACACATTTTCACAAACACTTTAACACACACACACACACACACACACACACACATACACACACACACATCGCCCACACACACCTAGATTCAAACATACAAATACAGCAGTTTATATGCTCGTGTACGTGTGAGTATATATATATATATATATATATATATATATATGTGTGTGTGAGTGTGTGTGTGTGTATGTGTGTGTGTGTGTGTGTGTGTGTATTTATATACAAAAGGTGTTTACATTTAATTATCAACACTTATTTAGAAAGAAATAATAACGTGCCTAGAACCAGTATTTTTCTCACACTGCCTATCAGTATATACACACACACACATACACACACACATGTATGTAAATGTGTGTGTGTCTGTGTACTTATATACATATAATGTAAGTGGTGTTTCAAGACAATTTTTAATTTAATTTTGTCTGCTATAGGCACAAGATCTAAAAGTTCCTTCAGGAGGTGGTAGTCGATCTCATGAACCACAGTGCTCAACTTGTGTCTACTTTATTGATCCAGTAAGGATAAAAGGTAAACTCGACGTCAGTGCCATTTGAACTCAGTTGGTTCAACCGGGAGAAAAACTACTAAGCTTTCCGTGCAGTATGTAACAATTCTGCCAGCTCACAGACTGTAATTGCTAGTTTTGTAAAACATCTTCAATCTAGCAAGAGCTAAATTTGTTTTAATAAAACTTTGTGCCAAGATTTTTGGCGAGATTGCTTATAAGATTATTCTATGAGTCTGTCTTTAGCATGGATGACGGCTGCAATGAGAGACCAGAATCTTTGACATACCTACATTAAGTGGTATTCACTCCAGACAAGATAGTCTTTAATGAAGCTATGGTTTATTATGATGTTGACAAGTCTCTTTTTCAAAGATGCTCGAAAAATAGTAGTCCATTGATTTAAAATCTGGTAATTGTGGAGCTACAAATTCGGTGTCATGTTATCGATAAGATTATAAGGCATCCATTGCTGGTATAATTCGGATTTGAGAAAAGCTGCTAATCTTGTTGCAAGACGTAGTCCTTTTAATCCTTTTGTCTTCCACGCCGGTTTTAACAACTCCAGCATCTCAACACACCCAACAAGATTTCTGTTAAGACCTTGTTGAAATGTGGGAGGTTCTATGACATTAACTTCATTACACAACAAGTCCTAAAACCATCACTGTTGCTGGAGACCTAGTGTGAATTTCCCTGGAGATGTGAGAAAGATCTGCACATAATCGTAATATCTACCCTTAGATTCTGGGTCGAATATTTTTCATATCAGAAAGAACCACAGTAAGCCATTTCCTGACTGTTTTTTAAACTCATTAAGGAACTGCTTTGTACGGATCAAATGATTATTCTAATGTCTGAAGACATGAATTGGACTCTCCTCATCATATACAACTTCTATATTATGTTTTGTCTCTTTCTGTGTGAATGTGTAAATATAAAAAAAGTTAATGTGCAAAACTATTTCAATGTTGTATTTAAGAAACGTATCCTCTCAATTTTGTGTTAGATTTCTGACTGAATTTCTATCAACTTTTCACTAACCATCATCGTAGAGCGCAGGCAAGTCCTAGGCATTCCTGTGTATAACAATTACAGTAAACTGGGGATCCCTTTGCTAGTAACAGACACAAAATAATCCGAACGCACAGTGATTATGTAAATATTTAAACAATTCATAAATTGCTATCAGTCGTAAAATTCATTAATCTAATTGTTATAATACATACTCATTCAACATAGTGTAACCAATATAATATATATATATAAAGCTATAAAGTTGCATATATTTACGAGGTTCAATGACCCCGCTGTAATATGAAATGTGACGCGCAAATTGAATCGGGTCACATATGTCACCCTTTTGACTTGAAACAGAAACTTCCAAACAAGTGCTCAGTTCTTTTCCAGCATCTTTACTTTTGGTGACATATCATTTGGAAAAATTCCAGTCCTTGCGTGATAATATTCAAAAACCATCAACTTGTAACTTGGGAAATTGATTCCACGATATTCTTGTTATTATTATTATCAAACGAATACATATATTTTTGATAGGATTATTATATTTCCATGGAAGTTAGTAGCATTCCTATGGCAATTATTTGTATCCCTTAGAGTTTTCTGACTAATTAATCTGATCTCAGGCTTAACTGATATTATTAATTTACATTTGTGTGTCACGAAAATGTTTCACAGGGGACATCTCAAGTCTACATATTTATCAATTCATAGCATTCTCTTCTCGATTAATATAACGCTACATAAAATACTTCTAACAATATTAACATAAAACAACTCCTCACAAAAGTCTTATTTTAAGTTAGTGGAGATTTTCGTGTAGAAATTTGTTGTCTTCCTCGGGCAGACTTACTTTAAGAATATTAATAGTGTTTTGGCTTACTTAAATTTCTTAATATCATAACTGCGATTATTTTTGAATGCTTGGAAATTCTGAATACCGAGTTTAAGTGTTTCAGGATACTAACTACTCAGTGACCTCCTCCCCTTTCTTATATTCTACTAATAGACTAGCGAGTCAGTCACGGTGTCGTTTTAGGAGCATTCTTCCGTCTCAAATGCGTTCATTTTCGATATCTTTATATAACGTACATTCCAAAAATGAAGGATAGTCTACACTAGAGTTTCGAAATCCTGTACAGTCACGTGTAATCCGTGTATTCTCATCCAAAATGGAAACGAATACCCAACGGTTGAACATTGTTTGCTTTGTTAACCCAAAAGTAGAGAAAACGTATCCCTCAATGCTGTGTTGAACACTAATTCTCCCTGTTCGAATAGAGCGTATACATACATGTCCGCGTATGCCTATGTACGTGCGTGTGCGTATATGTGTGCGTGCGTATGTTTGTATATACAGGTTGGCCAAAAGTCATCCGACAGTAAATTAAAATTCCATAAATACTTAATATTCAATTTTATTTAATCATTCTAATTATGAATGTTTAATAATTGAACGCTGTGAGTTAAAATCACCGTTTGTTCTTCAACATTTGTCTGTTTATTGACGAGTCTCATATAAAATATTTTTTTTTGTTTTAATCTTGGAATTAAATGGGAGCGTTTAATCAACTGTCAGGTGACTTTTGGCCAGCCTTGTATTCTTTTATTCTTTTAAATGTTTCAGTCATTTGCATGTGGCCATCCTGAAGCACCACCTGCAGGAGGAATTTCAACCATGTTTCGTGGTCTGCTACCACAACAGCTCCTTTATAGGATCCAGTTAGCTCAAGACATCATCAGGAGGAACCACGTCCGGTTTCGGCCCCTACTCCTCTACCGTTTTGACGTGGCGGGGCCCCTCCTTTCGGAGGTGTCTTCAGCTCTGGTGTTGGGTGCATGTCTTCTTTCTTCTATTCCCTGGCCTATTCGATGCAGCATCAACGAGTGTCACCTGCATATATTACTTAGATTATACTTATTTCCAGTTTAAAAGACAGACCTATACAGTTCTGGTCAAACGTAAATACACCACACGCTCGGCAGTGCTATATTTATTTCCGGGATCTCTGAACTACCTTAAATATCATCCCAGATTTCATATTTATGTTTCTTTCATCATTCGTACTCGTTTTAGTCGTTAGATTGCGTCCTTGCTGGGACACGACCTTGAATCTAGCGATTCGACCGAAGTTTTTGTTCCATTTTTAAGCCTGTCACTTATTCTATCGTTTCCTCCGCTGAACTGCTGGGCTGTCAATCGGTGGTAGGGAACCAACACAGACACAAGCACACTCACACACTCGTACGCAAACATATATACATATATACATATACATATATACATATATATATATATATATATATATATA
>NC_068985.1:6239792-6247807 GCF_001194135.2 Octopus bimaculoides
CACAGCCATTTCTGCGCGTCCACAAAACCACTCCTGCACCTCCACACAGCCATTCCTGCACCTCCGCACAGCCACTCCTGCACCTCCACACGGCCACCACTGCACCTCTACACAGCCACTTCTGCGCCTCCATACAGCCATTCCTCCAGCTCCACACAGCCTCTCCAGTGCCTATATACGTATAGGTTTATATGAAACATCTCTTCTCAAATTCAATAAACGGATTACGACCCTTATAATCTTGATAGATGTAATTAATATTTTTGTAGGGTAATTCACACTCTATCGATCCATGGTCAGTATAGAGATCTGTGGATATCGGAAATTTTGTACTGCGTGCATTATCTATATTATTTAAATTGCATTACGTTAATGGACTGCAGCATTTGCCATTTATCTCCTAAAGAAATTTGGTTTGTGTTGAACTTTCTTCCAGAATGCCAAGCAGAAGATCTTCGTGGCTCTCATGAGATCAAAATATTTGTATCTGCTAGGTTTGGACACAACAGACCAATCTGAAATGATGCGGTCTCTTCTGGCTTCCAGCGCTACATCTTCCGTTTGCTTCCGAAATTAAATATTTTATCTATATATTTAGATACAGATCTATGTACATATCTTTCAGTAAATATCTTCTGTCTCTCAGTATTCTCTCTCTCTCTTTCTCTTTCTTTATAACATACATATATAATCATTTATACATACACACACATTTATATGTGTGTTCCTTTCATGTGTGTTTGTGTGTAGTTGTGCGCATGCGTCTGTCAGCGTATCTCTGTTTCGTGCTTGGATCAAACTAAAAATATCTCACGGTATTTTGTTTCGTATGAGTTACGCCACTTTAGCTCTAGTTCAGCTTCACTTCATTTACAAGATCGATAATATCAATTAACATACAAAGTACTGAAGCGGTGCCCTCTACTTTCAAGACTGTGACCACAATGGTTGATGTCCAATTAGCGAAAAACTACTACGACGGAAAATCACAAGCACAAACGATACATACTTATACATTAAGACACACATACACATATAGACACATTACACACATGCATACATACACATGCATACATACACATGCATACAGACACATATCTATCTATCTATCTATCTATCCATATATGTATGTGTGAGTGTGTATGTGTGTGTGTGTGTGTGTGTGCGTACGCGTGTGTGTATTTATGTGTGTGTAAATTTACCAGGATAGGATGGCGGAGACCTCAACGATTTGGCCGTAACTTTGAAGTGGGAACCGACCCTCTCATTGTAATTGTTTATGATATATATCTTTATACCAGAATGCATGTTTGTATATGTGTGTGTGTGTGTGTGTGTGTGTGTTTGTGTGTGTGTCATCTGTGTGTGTGTGCGTGTGTATGCCTGTGTGTGTGTATGATGTGAATAGTTAACTCTGTTAGGGTGCAGTACTCTCCGACTATGTGCGAGATTAATCGAAGCCCATATTACTCTGTTGATAAATTCCCAGTCAGAGCCCTGTCTAATATGGCGGGTGTGTCGCCATTTGTAAAATATTTTGCCTCCTGATATTTTCTGCCATGAATCTAACGTAACATTGCGACATTTTGGCTGTTTCCTTTTTAATACATTTCTTGGCATGTTTGTCTTTCATCTTTGGAAGTCGATAACCGGAAAAAATGGTCTGAATAATGTTTATATCTGTTCGAATATAAGGAAACAATACAAGAGTTTTGCTCGATGTTATTTTCTGCATGAACTTTGATAGGTACCTTTCAGATATTATTCAAGTGTAGCCCAACCGTATTTATCGAACAATGCCTGATTCGGAAGAGTTCATGTGCAGAAATGATTGCATCAAACGTGGTTATGGCAGTAAATATAATGCTTAGAATATTCGCAGCCTAGAAGTAATGCTTCAATGTTCTGCATACCGTAATCAAATTGTTCTGCAGTTCTTTAGTTTAATGAATATAAGTGTTTAACTATGAACTATCGTGTGTGACTGTTTAGGCTGTGGGCGTAAGTTGAATTCATACGTCTTACAATGTGTATTCTGATTGAAACGAAAAGAACAAATAGGGCGATACACTTGGTATAGACCGAGTTCCGAGCAAGTTACCGAATACTACAGTGAACTAAAGTAAGACAAAAATTACAGTAGCAGAAGCTATGTAACTATAATAAAAATGTAGCAGGGTATAGTTTTGAATATACCAGTGGGCAATCCGAGAGACGCCAGAAGAAATGATCCTCCTAATCTACTCCAAGCATCTGCACAATTGTATCGGATGAAAACACCGGTGATGTATGAATGTAAGAATTCATATGCACTTGACAAAAGTTATCTACAATCCTCAATCAATAATAGAATAAGATGAGGCAAGGAAGGGAACGAAAAAGTACCTCAGAAACCCCGAAAATCGGTGAAGAGTAGAACGTATATCAGCGAGTACCAAATTTGACAAGGGAAGCCAGGATAAACTAATCGTTTCGAACTTAACCAATGCAATCATATAGAAAAATGTCAGCCCGAATTAGAGAAAAACATATTAACCAAGGCCAAATTTAACAAAAATATCAATAGAACGGGTAGAAGAAAAAAACATGTTGAATATCGGACTGCGGTATAGTTTAAAACGTGTCAGAGTTATCACCTGTCCATTTTAATCAAGGTAACACTTCAAACTTTGAATATTTTTTACTACACATTTGGAAACTTAATTTATGGGCTAACATTTTCAAGATGAACAAAATCCCCACATAAAAACGAGATATCCTGAAGGGAGCACATTACAATGCAAGATTATGCATAAATCTCAAATTTGAATACCGGTGTGAAGAGAGTTGAGGCCAAGTGCCGGCAGATCTTAAACAGCTAGATGTTAGAATTTCCCCATTATATAAATGTTCGGGTGGTACACCAAGAGAGAATCAGAGTCCATAACCAAATGCCGACATTATCGTAGACACTGGAGGAGTGAAACGATCACCGTTACTAACGGTCTCATTACTGTTGTTTCTATAACTACAAATGCTGTTGCTATGGCTACGAATCCCTCTCTTGGCGCTGAAGGAAAGTAATAAACTACTCCTATAACATCTCGGTTTCTACACCTTTAAATATTTCAATTAAAAAGCCCTATAAAAACTTAAGTTACAATTATCAACTCCAACACTACGAACTAGATTTTAATATCATAACTGCCGGAGAACAACAACACTACCTTTTGAACTTGGTGCAAAAGATGAAACCTTTCAAGACTTCTATGTTGAAAAATAAATTAAATTGAATTATTTTTCCATTTCTTATTGCATGACTAAAACGTGTGAAGCAATTAAATTTCTTCAGTATATTCATAAAATTCAAAATATTTTCCCCGTTCCAGTTAAGATAGCATTTCCTGGTGTTAGACTCTGCCTTGCAGCTCGCTGAAATCTGTCAAACAGTTCAATTCATGTCAGTATGAGGAGCAGATATGAAATGTCGATGAGGATGATGATTTATATTCCTACACTGAACAACTGAGAAATCTACAGCTACTCTCTCCAGATTACAAGTTCAGGTCTATACCAGTAGTTATTGGATCACTGGGATATGTAACACATTGTCTCAAAACCGGAAAGAAGAAATCTGATTCGGAAACTACAGCTCCAAGCCATCATTGGAATTGTAAAATTCTGTAAAACTTTCTAGAAGTTTATCATTTATATATGAGCATGTCTACACATGCAACTATACGAATGAGAATACATACATAAAACAAAATATAGAAATCTGCACAAGCACTGACTAGAAATACTTCAAATATACATACATACATACATACATACATACATACATACATACATACATACATTCAGAAATACTCTGTTGATGTTGTTAAAATTCCAATGAAAGATCTAGATTAGAAACCGAATTTGTCTCTATAGGCAAGCAATCTTGAAATAAAATTGAATAATGACGTACATAACGAAAGAGTAAGTGCTAGAGATACTAAATAAAAATCACGTGCCACGACATAAATGATTGAATTTAATCTCAAAAATCTTTACCGCGCATTAGGTCCACCGAGTAAAGAGTCACTATAAGAATTCATGGCAGAATTAATAGTCAAGACTATTTAGACATTTTATCTCATCAAATTCATCCTTTGTTTGCAGAACATATTCAGGATGATAGTGCACCAATTCACGCAGGTATAGTTACTGAATGGCACGAGTAACATTCTAGTGAAGTTGAACATCTTATCTGGCCACCACAGTCCTCAGATCTCAAAATTAGTGAACGTTTAAGGGACATTTAAGAAAAACAAGTACCCACCACTGTCATTACTACAAGACCTGTAGACGGTTTTAGCTGAAGAATGGACGAAAATTCTTTTGGAAACAATTCAAACATTGTACGAGCCTCGTAGAATTCAAGCTGCGATTATTGCCAAAGGAGGTCCTACCTCATATTAAAATAAACTCGTTTGAAATTTGAAGGTGTTTACATTATTTTGTCGGACCCCTGTATACACACACACACACACACACACACACACATATATATATATATATATATATATATATATATATATATATATATATATATATATATATATGTACTTTGTAACGTATTCCTTTTCATCTCCTCTGTCTACCGCTCCTTCCTTAATATTGAATTTCAAGAAAGACCTCTCCATTCAAGCACTTCAAACTCACCGGACGGCCCCCTCGTCACTGCTCTTACTTTTTATACTTTCATTTTTACCTTATTCAGTGGCCATATGATCATTTTTAATAACTGATTCACGATATCTTTCGCACATATATCACCACTCTATAAGTAATTGCTGTACTCTTGTTCTGACCGTTTTATCGAATCTTACATATATTTCACTAAGTTTATCATGAATCAATGTCCTACTACATCTGCGTTTGCCAGTCATCCACAAAAAAATAATATTTGAGAATTTCGGCATTTAGACACTCATGTATTATGCTTCGTGACATTTAATAATATTTTGCTTCGTTGCTTTATTATACACAACTCTTTATGACAAAAAAAATTCACCGCAATTTGTAAATATTTTTATCACGCCTACAGAAGACATGGGGACGAGTCTCAGGAGCGGCCCTTTATTTCTCTAAAAGTGTTTTTCAACTCAGTTTTTATAGGGTACACGCTATAGGTTTGTGTGTCATCATTATTTAAACAAATACTGACAAACATACATTCATTCGTACATAAATACATAGACACTCACAGACCCACCCCCCTACGCACAGACACATATATTATATATACATATGTATGTGTGTGTATATATATATATATATATACATATATATAACTCATAATTGAATTGATGCCATCAATAACAGTCTTTTCATCTTACACATGAGTATATGTGGGGGAGGTGTGTGGAGGTGGGGTGCATGCATGCCTGAGGGTGTGTGTAAAATTTAGGCAGTCAGGTGGAAAACTATTTTAGATACCTGGGGGAACGTCCATAAAATCATGTATGTATATAGCTATACATACATACGTACATACATACGTACATACATACGTACATACACGCATATACATAAATACATACACATACATATACATACATCATACATACACACACATGAACACATTTATATCTTCTTTCAAGCACACGCACACATTTATATACGTAGCTATATGTGTATATGCGCGCGTTTGTGAGAGAGTGGGAGAAAGATGGAACTTGTTTGTGAGCATAAATGTTCGTCCATAGATTGCGTTTTAGGAGTTTATAAAACGGGAATATTATAGCGCTACAAAGGATCAAGAATGCGAAGTAGATTATTCAAATTTTATATGGGTATATGAGAACTCATTTGTAAAATAACGATTAGAATAATTAGCTATTGAAACGTGTATGTAAAATAATTTTCCAATGTGAATATGCATATGCACGAATATTGTGAACAGCCAAAGCTAAAGATATTTTCCAGTTTATATTCCATAACCACGATAAGAATATATAATGAGGTCGGATTATTCTTTCTCCTGAGATATATGCTAATGTGCCTTCTAGTTTGCATTCATAGCTTTTCTTGCTCGCATTTTTATCATAAATATCTCTGGATATATAAGAACATATATTAATGACGCCAACTTCGATTCTCTCCGCAAAAGGGTAAGTCATTTGTGTACTGGCTTGCAATTAACAATGGGTGTGAAACATAGATTGAAAACATTATATATTTGTATCTGAAGTAAGGGGAGATAGAGCGTGTGGTATTGAATTTATGGCATTTAATAATCGAAAATGATGTATAAATTCACATCGTAAAAATATTCATTAATATATAAATGGTATTAAACATGCAAATTAATTCTGCTTGAAATTTATACGTAACAATAATTCATACAGCTTTAAATTGGATCATTTTCGTTCTGTTGAAGTGGAAAATCTAATTCATTTTATTGTTTTCGTTTCTAATAATTTCAATGTTTTTTTTCTAAATACCCCGTGCGGTGGCCTTCTATCAGTCGTGTTAATTGTGTTCCACAGTCCAGGATGCTAGAAGTCAATCGATATGATTAAGCTCCATAGAACATAATCAAAGACATTGCTGATCTTGACTTCATCTCGTGCCTTTAGCTTGAAGTTTTATCCATAGAGTAAATTGAGACTGTTTACAAGCAGTAATGGCATTGACCTGGTTTTCGAAGGATACACGGTCGGATTTTGCTCTGAATAAATGTAAGAATAAATAACTTAACTGTTTCTGATTTGAGAACATTTAAGTTGTTGATGAGATATGTTAGAGGTACCTAGCCGTAGAAAAAAACATGTATTACGATGGTACCTGTAACAAGGAATGGGTCATTAAAGAATATAACAGTCGAATAATAAAGTATGTTCCTGCCTTTAGGCGTTCACTTTATACACGCCAACTCAATTTGATTCAATTCTCTGTCGAAAGACGCCTGTTGTTATTTCTTGTTTGTATTCGTAATTGTCTTCGATGTTCTTCGTTTTTTGTTTGTTTGTTTTTGTGTTTTGTTGCCGTAAACATTCGCTAGTTTTCTTACAAATGGGTCTAATGCTCTTTGCTTAAACTTTTTGGGAGGCAACCAGATGGAACTATCTCAAGTGTAACTGGCCGAAATGGTCGTGACTTTTGGTACTTGACTGAGGAAAGAAGGCTACGAATGACTCGTCTTTTTTGCCTGTCCTTCTAATTGTTATTTCTCTTGTCCGCCTTCGTATCGTCTATTTGTCCGCATGTTTTATTGTCCTCTAGTGCGTTCTTCTTCCATGTTCATATTTTTATATATATATATATATATATATATATATGTGTGTGTATATGCATATCTACACACACACACACACACACACACACACACACACACACACACACACACACACATATATATATATATATATATATATATATATATATATAACTTTCATAACTCTGATAGATTTCAGCCAGTATAGGCCCGGAAAACAAGACAAGCAACACAAGGAACGACCCTTCATCAGTTGCCAGCTGTTTTTCTAATCCTTATTTCGAGCAATTCTCGACAAGATACGCCTCCGATAAAACAGTTGCTCCCGCAAAGCAAATTAAATAACATTTGCGTACTTGCGGAGGATCAACTTTGGTGTCATATTTATATGTATATAGTGCCATACATACACACACACACACACACACATTATCACATACACACACACACGCTATCACATACACACACATACGCTATCACACACACGCTATAGCACACACATAGATACACAGATACCAACCATTCTTCACACTCTCAAAAATATAAATACAGGTGGAGTGTTGGCTGTTTTCTTCCTTCTTCTTCCTTTTCCTTTGGAGTTTCGTATGTCTCCTCTTTCCGAAGCAGAGTTATGCTCGAAACGTAAAACAACCACTCTTTCCCTTCTCTGAGCCTCTTATTAATACTTTGCATGTGCTACGAGTTCACGTTGTTGTATTTTTCTCTTGCTTTTGTCTCCGTTCTTTGAATTAATTATATATATATATATATA
>NC_068985.1:6248057-6248735 GCF_001194135.2 Octopus bimaculoides
CACACACACACACACACACACACACACACACACACACACACACACATATATATATATATATATGTATACATGTATACACATACATATTTACATATACATATGCACTTTCAATATTTCTATAGAATACTGAGTTTTCTTTTCCTTTTCACAATATTTCTTGCATTCATCGAAAATATGAATAAAAATTGGAATTACATTTATTGGAACTTTATATCCGACGATATGCTTTAGGACATCAAACGGAGTTGTAAACTCTTCTCACGGTACTCTATAAACTGGGTGCATCGAAAACAGTATTGTTATTTCTTTGAAAGGAAAAAAAAAATATGATATGAATGTCATTCACTCAATGCTTTATAAAATTATCAAATATATTTCAAAATGAATTATTTTAGTTTCAGACAATAACTTTATCTTGCCCCAATTCTATGACGAATGAAATATAATATCACTGCAGAAAGTAAGTTATAATTCGAGAATGAATAGTTACGTATCACTTTCGAAATTCTCTATTTAATATGAAGAATATGTTAATAATATTTCTAATAGAAATCAATCCAAAACCAAGTAGATATACACTTACCCATAAATATATATATATATATATAGACGCATGATACATGTACATATATATACATATGTATGTGTATATATATATATATATATATATATATATAT
>NC_068985.1:6249030-6249982 GCF_001194135.2 Octopus bimaculoides
ATATATATATATATATTTATATATAAAAATATATTTATATACACATATATATATATACGCAGTAACCTTTCTCCATATCGCGGTTCACCTACCGCGATTCGCCTATCACGGTTCACCTATCGCAGTTCACCTATCGTGGTTTCCCTATCGCGGTTTATTAGTTCAGCTTACGTCGATTCCTCTGTGGTGTTACTTTGTATTTATAAAAAATATATATAAATACAAATTACAAAGATAATTAAAAAAATATAGACTACAGGACAGTTTCTACTTCACGGATCACCTATCGTGGGGATTTGGAAAGTCAAGCCCGTAAAATGGATGGGTTATTTCATATATATCCTGGGTATAATAATAAACTGCATCCAGTGGCAAGGCTCCAGTTTGGTAGTTTGCAGCTGTAGGAAATATGGAGTTACCCCTTCGTTGTCATCACTCCCAATACTTCTCTGGTCCAGAGTAGTAGTAGTACGTGTTAGGGCCCCAATTATGGGTTACATAATTATATTACTCGAGTGACACCAGTAAAGTATTATCACCCTCCTTTCTCCACGACACCGGGACCTCACTTTGTCACGACAAACACGTGCATATTATCGAAACAGCCCCGCGTAGAAATATTAATCCGACTTATCTTCGATCTATACATGCAAATATTTGTATGTAGACATGCGAATTTGTTTTGTACGAGTATATATAATTATTTGTGTTTACATCTCTCGGGTATTGCGTTGACGAAGGAAAAAAAAAACCTGTTTTCGGCTTTGATATAGCAACTGGACCCAATTCCCGATTAATGTGAAGCTCGCCTAGAATTCGTGTATATTTTTGGAGTTTCTCTGTAGTATCGGAATACCTCGGCATTCAAACATGTTGGAGATTTTTTGCCCTTGCGCCCTTAATATAATTACACACACACACACACACACACACACACACACACACACACACA
>NC_068985.1:6250003-6250371 GCF_001194135.2 Octopus bimaculoides
ATATATATATATATATATATATATATATATATAAGTCAGTAAATAGTGGGGTTATGTTAACCGCACGTGGAGAAATAATAGGAAAATGTAAATAAGCCAGAATGCTGAACTGGGAGCATAATTTAATTAAGATTTTTCCTAACCGGTTTTCATTGCGATGAAGCAAATTATCAAGAAGGAGAATGAAAATGTTTTTTTACAAAGAAGTACAAAAAAGTACAAAATGAAGAAAATAATATATAAAACAATAATATATAAAAAAAATAAATATACCCATACATTATATTGTCTTTGAGCTTTTGTAGTTCAATAGTAGTTCATGTATAAATTGGTAGGAAAAATAAGGATGCATGAGAGTTGAGTTTTGT
>NC_068985.1:6251540-6254311 GCF_001194135.2 Octopus bimaculoides
ATATATATATATATATATATATATATATATATATATACATATATATGTAGATATACATATATATACTACGAATAATATGGGTGGCCTATTAGCAATTAATAACCTAAATGCAAATTTATAGACGTCAGTAAAGTGACAGAGAGCACTAAGTAGTCCCAGCATTGCTAGAAATAACAGTCAACACAACTTAATAGCCACAGAAGCAATATTTTTTGCCGGACATATATTCGTGTATATCTATTAGTTCAAATATATGTGACATTATTCTTTTCTCTGTTCGAATAAATTATTTGAATGTAATGTGATAAACGTCCCAGCGTTAAGCTTTATATTACTAACGGACAGGAATATTTTCAGTTAGGAAACTTATAGTATTTCAAAACATTTATTTTTCTATTTAGAAGCAGGATAATTGTTGTCAAAATGGCTTTTGTGACTGTTACTCACATGACAGTTATACCACTTTTGACCCGTTCATTTGCAAAAGGCTCCACTTCGAACCAATTTAAAATTCACACTTTTCTTTGCTGATTGTCAAAAATTCTTGCCATACACTGGTTTGGTATTTATTAAGTTTAATATTCATAATTATTTACTTATATTTCTCTGCCTTCCTTACTCTCTCTGTCTCTCTGTCTCTCTCTCTTTCTGCTTACACGCACATATACATGTGTGTCTGGTAGATGTGTGCGTGTGAAATTAAACTTACGCACAGAGAAACATTCCAAATATTCGCCGAGTGTGTAGGTATAATCGCATTACCATATTTGTACATATTTGAGCGTGACTATATATTTAATATCTGCATTCAATTTGCGAATGTGATAGTGCCATATTATGTGGCAAGAAAATTAATTCCTCCGCTTTGGCACTAGTTTAATAAAAGCAAATAGAAGTATTTTAAAATGAAATGTCTGCCAAGAAATTTGACAGCATTCACTATTTCCTCAGAAGCAGACAACTACTTTTAAACGTTAAATCGTCGAAGATAATGACTTAAATAAAGAATTATAAAGCAAGCTTACATTTCGACTACATCGCTTTCACGAACCTTTTAGTCTAGATGCCATAATACTTATATTACAAACTCTAGTGTGTTAACAGAAGATATTCCAAATTCGAACTAAACGCGCTGGAAACTACTTCGATTCGATGTATTTGGCATTTGCTGAATGTTGTCATATCCTAGAAGCATTAATATAATGATCTCTATAATGTTAGGACATCTAATAATTAATAGCCAGAATATTTGAAACATACTACACAATTATAAGAACAGTATGTACGAATAATTAGCATTTCTACAAATATAAGACATACGATAATGTGTGGACCGAATTAAACATTTCTTTGAACAGGAAACTGAATTGTTTCTCTTTGATAATTAATTCAGTCAATAATACGTTTAAATTCCTTTTATGGGCAACAATGTCGCTTTTACGGAATTGCAATGGTAAATTCGTTTTAAATAGCATGATCAATGGCTTGGCCAAATTGAATACAATGCTGAATATGCTAAGTGGTAGCATGAGATAAAGACAGCATATTTTATAAAACATATGGTAATTAATTTTAGTTTCATTAGAACTGTGTATTCCATATACATTTCACTAAATACACGAGAATATCTGTCTATCTACATACCTTTTTCGTTCTCTCTCTCACTCCATCCCTCCCCCCTCTCTCTCTCTCTCTCTCACTTTCCCTGTATATATATATAGATATATGCAGCTAAATACACGGTGAGATCAAATTATACATGGTTTTCTGTTTCGCAGATATACCTCTGGGTAATCAAAGGCGTTTTCAGTAATAAAGCAATAGCTCTTAAGTTGAAACTAAATATCCAAATAGTTTTGTATAAGTGCTCAGGCTGGTTATTCAATAAAAGTTCGACTTTAACTTCTACTAAAACGAAAACGGTTATCTTTAACTCGGATTCTCATAATTAGCTCGCTATTCCAAGCAGCTTCTAGCTGTTCGCTCCACCAAAATTGAACGATATAATTGTTAAAGGCGTAACATTTTAAGGATCTGTTGGATAACTGACGAGGTGTGTGAATATTCCGTTTGCTTCGTTGTTGTGCTCGTGTTTAAATTTTGGAGCATTTGTTTCAATGTAACGCTACGTAGCATTCTCCTTATTGCCTATTCAGCAGAATACTCCTTTGTGGGACATCTTTTTCTCTCTATTTTTCCCTCTCTTGTTTTTTCCTCTCTCTCTCTCTCTGTCTCTCTCCTACTCTCACTAACTTTCCTCTCTGTATCTCTGCCCTCCACCACTTTCTCATTCTCATCTCCCTGTTCCATTTCCTTTTTCGCCTGACCGCTGACTCATTCAGCTCCGCTTTTCTCGTATCATTCTCTACTTTCAACATGTATTCTTTCCCACCTATTGTTTACTTTTCTATCTGTTCACCTTTTCGTTTCCAGTCCTAGAGGGCATTTTCCTTTCCTTTGCATTACTCAAATATTCGTCTCATCATAGAGCCACGCGGCGTTGTTTGTAAATTTTACATATATTTTATATCGTTTGTGTCGTGTTTGTTTTTGTCACTGTCCTCATTTTTGCCAGCAGGCTTCGCTTTTGACGCCACTAAAAGTGAGTCATATATCGTTAAAGGCGTGAAACTCTAATTATCTTTTGGTTGATAAATGATAAGGAAAGAGCAATGTCCCCTCTCGAGGGTAAATTTTCCGTTTGTTCCTCTGTAAATTTTGCAACTAATACATCTGTGTGTATATATATATATATATATATATATATATAT
>NC_068985.1:6254465-6256666 GCF_001194135.2 Octopus bimaculoides
ATGTGTGTCTTTTATTCTCTCTCTCTCCCTCATTCTTTTTGTATATATATATATGTATATATATATATATATATGCACATGTGGTGGTGGAGGCTGATTGAATTTGGATAGTTAGACAAGTGAACATCCTTATTGAATATCAAACTAGTTCATAATAGAATGAGTAACATTTATTCAAGAAAATAATGGCGACTCTTTTCACAAACATTAGGAAATGCAAGACAGCTAAAGCAATCGTTTCCTTTACGAGTCTAGCTCTCTGCTATCTAGAGATTATGTCATACGAATATAGAATATGGAAATTGTTCTCTCTATATATATATAGATTCTCAAAATGGTACGTTTATGATTGCGTCATTATATGAAATGAAAGCATAGATTATTTCAGCAATGGAATTAATAAAACTTTTTAATTCTCCATGGAATATAAACATACCCAACTCACATTTTACATATCTTCATAAAGAAAGTGAGCAACCACATAGAAAAGGGCATTTACTATTAAACTAGTGATTCCATGTAATATCGTACATTCAATTCATGCCGGAATATCCCAATGTATATGTCCCTTACGGTCAAGCCCAAAATATCTGTAAAATACTGATGCAAACATCCATGCTATAGCTAAATGACAAAGAAAATGAAGAAATGAATGGGAATTAAAGTTCCATTGATATATTCTCATCCACAGTCTGCAAAACATTGACGCCTATAACATCGCATTCCAAAATATATCAGATCTGAAAAGGGACCTCAGGCTGAAGGAAATCCCTCAAACACATATCAATATCGGGGGTATTAGAGAAACCAAAATGTTATCTGAAGTCAAATTTCACACAATACCAACAGGGGCAGCATGAAAAGAAATGTGTAAGACCGAACTGTTGTATATGAGATCCATTTCAAAACCAAGTGTGCACTTCACTTTAAAATACATTCTAAAAGCATCAGTCATACGATTATATGCTCTATATGCGGAGAACATTATGTTGCAGAACATTATATACAAGAGTTTCCTTACATTACTCTGCAAAGGTCGTAAATTGGGAGTCCCTCTTCGGTCATGACTGACCATGGGATTGCACCTATAAAGTTACCCTCCGAGGTACACATCTGGGCAAGGTTGCTCATGGAAGGCCAGCAGTCGCCTATGCATACCAGCCTCGCCTCTCCACGGAATCGATGTTATCCAAGGGAAAGGCGTAGGGGCCGGTACAGCTTGGCACCTGTGACGTCGCAACTCATTTCTACAACTGAATGAACTGGAGCAACGTGAAATAAAGTGTCTTGCTCAAGAACACAACACGCAGCCCGGTACGGGAATCGAACTCACAACCTCACGATCGTAAGTTCGACGTTCAAACCACTGAGCCATGCATAAATTACAAGACGGGAAAATAGGTATTTAGGACTTGAGCATTTAGGTGTGCAAAATGTATACATATATACCCACGCGCGCGCGCACACACACACACACACACACACACACACACACAAACATATGTATATATGCAAATGAGGATGTGCATATGCACGTATATGCACACGCACACCAATGAGGCTACTATAGGCTCACAATGCATTACAGGAAAGTGTAATTTTACTGTTAACTAGCCATTTACCTTCATGTATATGCATGGATGCGACAATATATTTATTTACCGTTGACATAGTAAACTGACCCCAGCTTCATAAAGTCACGACGATCTGCCCCTAAAATCATCACCTAAACTCCCTATTCGCCCCCTCTCCTTTTCTTTACTTTTAATACCTTTAAACAGTTGCGCACTCCAAAATTTTGTTAATGCTTCCTTGTTTTGTTGTTATTTCTTCAGACCTTTGTTTTTAACTTTGTTTTTAACTTTTTGACTTCTTAACGTTAAGAAGTCAAAAAGTTAACTGAGGTAAAATCGGCCTGAAGACTAGTTAACAAAGTACGCCTCATTGACTAATTACTTACTTCCGAGGTTATGGTAGCAACGGAACATATGTAGTCTGGATTTTACCAGTTCAACTTCCGTTTGGAGGCGCAGGGGTGGTAAGAAGATTGCTTCCTAACCACATCCTCCTAGCTCAGTCCCACTGCGTGGCACCTTGAGCACGTGTCGGGCCGACCAAAAGCCTTGTGAGTGAATTTGGTTGACGGAAACTGAAAGAAGCCCATCGTATATATGTATGTATATATATATATATATATATAT
>NC_068985.1:6256676-6257073 GCF_001194135.2 Octopus bimaculoides
AGTAATCAACAGGAAATACGAAAACAAATGAGCTAAATACGCAAACAAGAAGACAAAAAATGCAAAACAGGACAAGTAATACACAGAGAACGACCCTTCATCAGGAAAAGAAAGATGGTCACGTGAGGAAAGGAAAGATGGCCGATGGTCACATTTGAGTAATGAGAGAGTGAGAGAGAGAAAAAGAGAAAGTGCAGAATGTTTGTGCGTCTGTGCTTGTCCCTCCACCATCGCTTGACAACCTATGTTGGTGTGTCTACCTCCCCGTAACTAGCGGTTCGGCAAAAGAGACAGACAGAAGAAGTACTAGGCTTACAAAGAATAAGTCGTAGAGTCTAATTGTTCGGCTAAAGGCGGTGCTCCAGCATGGCCGTAGTCAATTGACTGAAACAAGTAA
>NC_068985.1:6257083-6257330 GCF_001194135.2 Octopus bimaculoides
TATATATATATATATATATATATATGTAATAATATAAATAATATATATACATATATGGGGAAAGGACATCACCAGTAGTAATCAACAGGAAATACGAAAACAAATGAGCTAAATACGCAAACAAGAAGACAAAAAATGCAAAACAGGACAAGTAATACACAGAGAACGACCCTTCATCAGGAAAAGAAAGATGGTCACGTGAGGAAAGGAAAGATGGCCGATGGTCACATTTGAGTAATGAGAGAGT
>NC_068985.1:6257438-6259598 GCF_001194135.2 Octopus bimaculoides
CGTAACTAGCGGTTCGGCAAAAGAGACAGACAGAAGAAGTACTAGGCTTACAAAGAATAAGTCGTAGAGTCTAATTGTTCGGCTAAAGGCGGTGCTCCAGCATGGCCGTAGTCAATTGACTGAAACAAGTAAAACACTAAAAGAAAATTCTTTAAATTCTTTACATTTTTTCAGCTTGAAAGCTGCAGACACGTTGGGCCACCGCCGTTGACTGTGCTACACTATTATTTGAAACATCTCATACTAGGAATTTGGTGAATGTGGGTGTTTGATGCTACTGCTGCCCTCATCTGTTTTTCCGGCCGCGAGGTGGGCTCATCTGCAACTCTTGACAGGAGGAGATCAAATTTTGCTTTGATGACACCTACATCCACACCATGCCGGTCACTCAGTTATTTTTGAAGGATATTGAACTGCTGTGAATCCTTGAAACTCAAGCTGTTGCAGTATCTGATCCTGTATTTTGATGGAGATGCTGAGATCTTTGGCACTATGCAGTGGCGCTCCGTTCTGCTGTTTGTGTAACTTTCAATGACAAAGTCTGTTACAAGGCCATCCAAGATTTTCCAGATGTATATCACTGCATGTCTTTCCCGATTTCCTTCTAGGGAGAAGAGTTTTAATTCTTCCAATCTTTCTCAGTAGCTGATACGTTGCATCGAGACGGTTTTCTTTATGCAGCTTCGTCGGATTATTTCGAGTTCCATCGTTAATTTGATATCGTATGTTGACCATAGTTGGGATTAGTAGTCCAAACAGTTGAGGTCGTATGCCCTTCAAAGGGACCATCATTGTCTCCTTTACTCCTGTTTTGAAAGTTCTGAGGAGCCATCCAGCTAACCGTTTGCATTTTACTACCGTATTAGTGATATGCACCCGAAAAGATGCATCATAGCTCATGTCAATGCACAGGTCACACACTGATTTTGATTCAGGATTTGAATTTCCTCCGGGGCTAGTGTATCCTGGCTTTGTGTACTGGTAGCGCAGGGCTTGGAATTGTCCTGCTTTAAACTGGATGTTGTTGTCCACAGCGCACCTGTATATTGCGTCCAACTCCCGTTGCAGATGTACAATATTTCCAGGGTTTTGTATTGACCGAGAGACGTTTCTGCCATCTGCATAGTGAGCGAGTGTGATTATCTGAGCAGCTGAGAGCATGTCTGAGAGGGCCACTATAGGACGGTGCCTTGTGGAACACCACTTAGTATTTGTGTTTCCTCTGAGGTGGCTCCATTGGCCACCACTGCCTGACGTCTGTCTTAGAAAGTCATGTAGCTACTCTCCTATATTTGCGTTATGCTGAGATCACGCACTTTGTGAAATATCATATCATGATCGACTTTATCAAAGGCTGCTTCAAGGTCTAGATATATCACATCCACACTTCAGTCGTTTAGTAGCTGTTTTAATACCCAGTCATCATGTAAGAGTTGTATTAGGTAGCTTCTACCTGGTCGAAATCAATGCTGGGTGTCAGTCAGCAAGGCATTTGCTTCAAGGAACGCGATTAGCCTCTTGTGGACTATTCGTTCCATAACTTTGCTAATGTTTGAGGTCAGAGAGATATGCCTATAATTTTTAGTATCTGATATGCTTCCTCCTTTAAGGATAGGGCGTATTACTCTTTCTTTCAGTTTGTCAGGGAGCTTACAACTTGCCAGAAAATTCTGAGATTTCATCGTAGCTTTCCGCTCCGGATTTCAAAATTCCGAGAACTATAATGTATAATGACGACTTTTACTGTTTCTTCTAATTTAGAACATATATATGTATACGATTTTACTTTGATATCAATTACAAACAATCAAGTTACAACCGCTAGTACTAGCCATCAACAATCTGAAGAAAGATAATTACTACAAGATATCGCTTTAATAGAAATTCATTTGTGCTCTTAAAACTGACATAAAAATTTTATTTATTATCAGGTGTCTTTTTTTTATATTTTACCCTATGACAAAACCGTCTTGTCAAAGCGGCTGGAAATGCAAGCTTATCTATGTAAATAATTTTTTATACTTGAAAACTTAGATCATTTCATTCTACTTAATACGTATGTATGTATGTATGTATGTATGTATGTATGTATGTATGTATGTGTGTATGTATGTATGTATGTCTATACATACATACATACATACATACATACATATATAT
>NC_068985.1:6260243-6261010 GCF_001194135.2 Octopus bimaculoides
TATATATATATATATATATATATATATATATATATATATATATTTATTGTTTCAGCTCAGAGCTGCGGCCATGCTGATGCACCGCCGTTTATACATACATACAAGTATCTATACATAGATGCACGTATATGTATATACGTGTGTCTATGAAATGAAAATATTATATCTTAATGATACCGTTAGTTAGGTGATACTGAATGCACGTTAGCACATGCACGCATATGCTCATGCATAATTACATACATTTATGTTTGAATGCATCTTATTATTAACACATGTGATGGTCGTGGAGTACTTAGTAATCAAAAGTAGAGATAACGTACTGTAATTTCATTTAATCACTAGAGATACTGGTGAAGTAATCTATTAAGGGAGGATATTAATATAACAATCAGTATCGATTCGCTCGAGACACAGAGCTGTATTTAGATTGCTAACAGAATATATGTAATTGAGGGTAAGTGATGTGTGTATGTAAGAATCATTTCAATACTTGTTATTAAATACTGTGTTTGAAAACCACCCAGAACAATTACACAACTTATGCTTACACTATGACTGCATTATTATTTGGATTCATTAGGAATCTATCGAAGTGCTAGCACGGAATTTTATTCAACTTGTATCGCTTTTTACTGATTATAACAGAATAATGCAAGTTAAATGAATACGTTTAACGTTGAGCCCTCATAATCTACTCTGATTTCTATCTCTGTGTCTCTGTGTCTCTCTGTCTCTGTCTATCTGTCTGTCTCTCCATATATATA
>NC_068985.1:6261387-6267282 GCF_001194135.2 Octopus bimaculoides
AATACTTCATTTAGAGAATTAACATTGCTTGTTTTCACCTTTTCAATATCAGTGAAGAATTTCACTGGAAAAGAAGATATAAGTTTGCCAGGTTTTTGTCTCTCTCACCATGGTCAGCAGCTGTCGGACGCCGACGAAGGGAAATAACCCTGAAATCCGGATACGTTCGTGCTGCAGATCGAGGTGAGAGGGATAACTTCCCTTGGCAAACAGGACACAGTCGTGTGTCGATAAGCCAGCTGGAGGAGATGTCCTCCTGGGGCTAAAAGCAACAGTAACATCCACCCCTAGGGGTCAGCCACACTTAAGTGGCAATATACTACACTTTATCGTGCAGTTACTGTTAATACTTCATTTAGAGAATTAACATTGCTTATATATATATATATATACATGTATATGTATGCATACATACATATGGATACATATCGATGAATATATAAATATATAAATATATACATGCATACATACATACATACATACATACATACATAAATAATCACGCGCGCGCGCTTTAAGCACGTTAAGTGCGTTAAGTGTGTGAATAGCTGTTAATAAATATATTAATATATACAAATACTTGTGTGTCGAATAAAAACTCTATGAGATGCACACAAAACTTAAGATTGGCCTCAATTGTGGGGTCTCCAGTACATTCCCTTCTCTTGTCGAAAATTTCACGATCGTCTTCCTTGAAACTGAAATACCAATGTGAAAAATAAGACAACAGACGCATTTTATTAGAGTAAACTATCAGGAATGCTTTTGTATACGAGGTGGTGTCAAAATGTCCCCGGTCTAGTTATGTTTAATAGAAGATAACTTATTTATCTTCGTTTTAACATCATCTCTCTCGAAATTAACACCTTGCGCAGCAATCACCGATCTCAGCGTTCTTGCCACTTTTGGAATTCGTTCTCGGTAAGCGAGTCGAACGCCTTCTGCTCTTGATATCGCCAATGGAATTAAATCAGCGACCTTTGAGCTTTATTTTCCTCTTAGGGAATAATCGGATGTCCGCAGGCGCTAAATCTAGCGAATAGGGTGTGTGTGTGGAAGCGATAGCTTCTTCAATTTTGGTGAGGTTCAAAATTGAAGAAGATATCTCCCGAGTGGGGAGAGCTGCATACTGGGTGCATTGTCGTCGTGAAGAATGCAATTCTTGCACGACAGATCTGGTCGTTTTCCTCGAATGTCCTCCTACAAACGCTTCAAAATATCGCAGTAGGACTTTCGATTGACGTCTTCGCACTGGGGAGCGAAATCTTGATTCATAATACTGCGGATATCGGAAAAATCGATGAGCATACTCCTGATTGAGCTGCAAATTTGTGGTACCTTTTGGGAGATAAAGGCTTTTCCCATTGTGACGACTGCTGCTTTGTCTCAGGTTTGTACCGATAGACCCAAATCTCAACACCACTGATGATCCTCGACATGAAGGATGGGTCATCAGCAACACGCTGACGGAGATCTTGACAGACGTCGATGCTATCTTCTTTCTGCTTGGTAGTTAGAAGGCGAAGGACAAACAGCATGTTCACTTCTGATGTTACGATTATCTGCACGGCCCATACGACAGATCAACAGCATTTGCAATGTCGTTCATTTTCCTCCGACGATCCTCATGCACAAGCTGATGCATTTTTTCCACATTTCCGAGTTTAACACTTGTGGTAGTTCTTCCAGATCACTCGTCTTCCATTGTATGTATGTATTTATGTGTATATGTATGTGTATATATATACACACATACATATGTGTAAGTATATACGTATATGTATCTGTGAGTCTATGTATGTATATGGGTGTGTACATATAGGAGTAGGGGTGTGTGATTCATCCTCGGTGATATAGATGTGGAGTGAGTCAGGCTATATGCTAGCTGCCGAAGTCTTGAGGTGACTGTGATGACAGACTTCTAGTGAGGTTATCTTCCAATCGTAAATTATTGGAACTACGACCTTTAGGTGATTTCGCTCAATAAACACACACACACACACACACACACAAACACACACACACACACACACACACACACACACACACACACACACACACACACACACACACACACACACACACACACACACACACACACACACACACATATATATCTTCGAATTTGTGTAAGTGTGTATTGAATAATATATCAGTTGAATAAAGTTAAAACATAGTCTGATTTACACGTTTTTATTATTGAATTAAGAAAATGAAATTACAATGTTGAAGTGTGTTAAACATTAAAAATATTTAGTAATGTTCATAAAGTTCAATTAGCGCTTTCATACGCTCGTAGTATCCAAGTGACGGCTGAGTTGAGTTCATGACAACTGTAGTAAGGCTCCGACAAGCTTCATGTTTCGACTGCGGTTTTGACCAATCAGCATGTAGCTTAAACGCCACGTTTTATCAGGTGCACCGATTTTGCTATCTTAGATCCCACCTTTATCCACAGTGACTCAAAGAAAGTATTACGTAAACGATAATTCATTTTAATGCCATATTTTTCTGTTAGAAAATATTTTTTCTTACGCGCACACACACACACACACAAACACACACACACACACACACACACACACATACACACACATACGGCTTCCCTTGATTGTGGTGGGGGTAAAAATTTAGATTACAATTTGTTTTTTGTTGCTTATACTCTTTCAGTGAACCACGCGTGTTACTTCGGCATAATCATTCCATAAAATGTGCTTAATGGGAGAAAAATATTGACAAAGCACCAATATATGTAAGAGTGAAAATGGAGGGTGCTTTGGGTTGTGCTAAAAACAACAGCCAAACCTTCTTTGAATGGCTCACCTGTTCCACTGAAAATATTTCTCTATTATTTTTACCGAAAAGGCTTCTCCTATGGCTTTTATTTGAAAATTAACAGTCCAAATAGTTATTATTTATGGCTTATAGCGTTCCAAACAGCCATTACAACAAAATCACTTCCTATTTTTATTTATAAATATTATTTATAACCGTATATTAAAAAACATTACATTCAATAAATAATGTTTTGACATTATGCATACAGAATTAACTAGGTTTTCCAAATATCGAATTAAGACTTGAAATGAAAACATTGAAATAGATAGAGCGTGAGAGGTTTTGCAAATGAAAACGGAAAACTCCGCAGTGAATGTAACGAAGATTTGAATTTCTCAAAAATTGGAATTCAGAAATTCAATAAATTTAAGAAATCGAAACTATAGGAAATTTCCGGGAATACGGAATATTCCAGACGCTCGATCCTTTAATAATTGCTTTCTTTTGGTACTTTTAGTAATTGTTACATACTTAATGAATAAGCAGCTGTCTTTGTATATATGTATACATGAGCACACGCGTACACAAAAATGTCACATAACTTTGCACCAGTCAAAAATCCTATTATACTGATAATTGGCGTTGTTTGGCCAAGCTGTCAAAACTTCTGAGTCTCTTAGGGTCATCTGATTCAACAAACAAATCACCTGTTTCCCTTAAGGGTTTCGCAGTAAGTGTGCCACTTGGCATCTCTTCAATTCCCCAAATGCATATACGCACAATGCCTGCATAATAATCACCAATATATCGATGACAGCTCACATTTCAAACAACGAGCAAACACACAAATTACCTGGCAGACATACGCCGTCAACTGTAAAACACACATATGTGCACGCACGCACACACAGGCACATGAACACATATTTAGGTGCAGGCATACACTCACATTCAGACATTGATTTAAAAACAAGCTCACATGTCCATATATCAAATACACACCTACGGCATATATGCACGCAAATACGAACGCTTATATTTTGTAATTTGAATGAGAAACGCAATGAATTGGCGTTACAATATATAGAACGCAATTAAGGCATTTTAATATTTTATAGTTAACACTATGCTAACAGTTTCTCTCCTCAGTTTCCATGTAAAACGCTTCATCTTTGCAATCGATTTTCGCAGTGACTTCATGGATAAATATACACGTTTACAAACACATATCTACATACATTTATAGATAATCATAAATATACAGGGATTAGCTTGAGTTGCTTCTCCAACATATTCAAAATTTAGAAATAGCAGTCAAAGAACTACTGATTTCAAACTACAAAATTTTTTGGTTAACGGATGGCGATATTTATGGCACACACAGAACAAAAAACAGAAGAGAAAAGCAAAAACAAACCTGCCTTTTTTTGTTCTGTGTGTGCCATAAATATCGCCATCCGTTAGAGAAAAAAATTTGTAGTTTGGAATCAGTAGTTCTTTGACTGCTATTTCTAAATTTTCAGTATGTTGGAGAAGCAACTCAAGCTAATCCCTGTATATTTATGATTATAAATGGTTTTACCGATAAAGGTTTTTTCATACTGAACTACTTGGCAAAATTGTTAATTATTAATTTTATTACTAATTGACGATTCCCTGCCCTATATCTGTATACATTTCTAGATACATAGATACATACTTACATAAATACATGCACACACACACGCACACACGCGCACACACACACACGCACACACACACAAATACACACACACACATATATATATATTATTAATAATTTACTATAATATCAATGGCTAGCATGCGTAAAAGAACCATAAAGGCAAAATTATGAATAATGGAGTGCACTACTTGTAGCTCGCTTCAGTATTAATTACATATATATGTGTGTGCATGCGTGTGTGTGTACGTGTCTGTGTATGTATGTGTGTGTATATGGGTGTGAGTGTGTGTGTGTGTGTGTGTGTATGTGTGTGTGTGTGTGTGTGTGTGTGTGTGTAAACAAACCTTTTTTGTTTCCTTTTGGAAGCGTCGAATATGTATTGTATCAAAGTAATATTTCGAACGCAGTATATCCGTAAAAACAGCAAAAAGATTAGGCATTTAACCCTCATATAAAGGAAAATATTAGCAGCAGACGGCTACAGGATCGTAGCCGCGCCTTTCAGATACCGGTTAAGTACCATTAAGCTAAACTGCATGCTATTAACAATCTCCGTCGTAACATTTCAAAAGAAGGTATGTATTTGACGGAGAGCGGGCAGTTTAGCTAAATGCTAGAATATTCAGCCGGTATTTGAGAGGTACGGGTTCGAGTCCCGTGGCTGTCTGCTGTTCGCATTTTCCGTCATACCCGATATTTCTACTGTTTCCGTGGCTATACTGCGTTCGAAATATTATCTAGGGAGGCGAGCTGGCAGAAACGCTAGCACGCCGGGTGAAATGCTTAGCGGTATGTTGTCTGCCGTTACGTTCTGAGTTCAAATTCCTCCGAGGTTGACTTTGCCTTTCATCATTTCGGGGTCGATTAAACAAGTACCAGTTACGCACTGGTGTCGATGTAATCGACTTAATCTCATTGTCTGTCCTTGTTTGCCCCTCTGTGTTTAACTCCTTGTGGGCAGTAAAGAAATAAATATTACCTTCTTGTCTGAATGATACGATATATATATATATATTTATATAATATATATATGCTAACAGACACATACACATACAGATACACGCACAAAATACATGCATATACACGCACACGCATATATACATTCACACACACATATATATATATGTATATATATATATATATATATTGTTGTACTTGGGGATGGTCATATTGCCAGTTTAGCCAATAAAAACACACGCACTGTATATTTGGTGTTAATTTTTTTTTTTTTCAGCTTTATATTACATTAATCTTAATCTTAATCTTATTTCGGCCAGAGTTCTTTCGTCACACTTCTGTGACCTCTTTAGAAGGGCCCTAGACAAACTTAAGCTAAGAATTAAGGTTGTTGAAAGGCCAGGCAACCCTATCAAATCCCTTATCAGTAGAACATACCCTTTCAGTAGAACCCCCTGCACTGATAGGAACTGTAT
>NC_068985.1:6268036-6268858 GCF_001194135.2 Octopus bimaculoides
ATATAAAAGCAAGTTTACATGTTTAATAGATAAATGCTTACACACACGAATATATATGTGTGTGCGTGTATGTATGCATGCTTATATGTATGTGTATAAATAGGCAAAGTATATATTTTCAACGACGGGTATCAGAAACGTAATCACATAACTTTTCAAAACTATTACATTTATTATTCAGTAAGAAGTTGTAAATACTTTAACATAAAATTCGCCCCCATATTCACACCGATACTCCGATCATTATATTTAGTCTGTATTACGCTATTAAATTATCTACAAACACATAAATGTAATATTTTGTAAATATTTCAATATTGACAATTAATTTCATTAGGTAACCTGTCGGCATTGGATTCTTCGTTATTTATTTATTAAATCATCAATCAGGTAGAGTTAATTCGTATCCTATCGTTCTCTCTGAATAAATGCGTTGGTTGGTTCGGACTGTTACTAGATATCTATTATTTCGACTTATTTAATTCATTAATCCTCACTGAAGTAGAAGAACGCCAACATGATGTATCAGTGTTTTTGGAATTCGCTAATCATTAACAGAACACAATGTTTTATAATAACTCTAATAATCTGGTGTGGGTCATTTCACGCATTCATAGCAGTAACATATCTTCTGCTGATTGTTACGGTAGAAGAGGTAATAGGTTTAGTGTTTGCAAAGGCATTGTTTAGAGAACGTTTTTTATGTGTTCTACTTGAAAAAATATCGAAATATGGCAATATTTCTGAAATTTAAAACAAACTGTGATACTTAACTAAATAGTGAATCTCTCTCTCTCTCTCTCTCTCTCTCTCTCTCTCTCT
>NC_068985.1:6269533-6271167 GCF_001194135.2 Octopus bimaculoides
ATATATATATATATATATATATACTAGTCTAAGATACCCTATATATCTATATATACATATATATATACTAGTCTAAAATTATGTATACTTTAAAATTGGCTGAAATTGAATTGGATAGAAATATATTGAAATATCAAAGAGTAAAATATATATTATATATAATGGCAATTCATTTCAACTACGGCCACCAGACGCCTTTGGAATCTCCTGCAACTCTTCCGCATGGTCTCCTTGTTTAAGTTGGTGAATACTGACATAATCCCCGCCCTCAGTTCACCCGGAGTGTGGAAAGGAGTAGTGTCGGTCTATGGCGAAGAGTCTTGTTCCCAGACATAGGGTATTACAGCAGCCAACCTCTTGATCCAGGGCAGCACTACCAACCACTTGATGTAGGACCCCGTATTGAATCTGATGCCGTGAAGGCAGATGAATGAAAGCATAATGCTGTCATCACTAGTTATAACTCCAAACACTATGTTGTTGACTGGAAATTTTAGTTTTATCACTCTCGGTACAAGGCCTCGGGTTGCACTGTCCTCAAATTGACGCCCAAACATTCTGAAATGTTCGTATTGGAGCTTCCGGCGTGAATGCCAGGCACTACCACATCTTCTATCGAAATTTCTGGCAGAGCGAATCGCTGCGTCATTGTGTTATTTTTCTCATAGACGGTGCCCGATTGACCCTACTATACTGTGTAGTCAATAAAATCTTCAACAAATAAAGAGCATTTGCGAATTTAACAATATAACGTGGCAAAAATAAACCCAGCCTACATAATATTATATATACATACATACATACATACATACCAATCTATCTATTTAACTACCTATCTACCTGTTTGCCTATCTATCTATCTATCTATCTATCTATCTATCTATCTATCTATCTATCTATCTATCTATCTATCTATCTACGTATCCCACTATCTATATGCATATATATATAACATAATGTAGGTTATACATTTCTTTTATATTTCCCATCATTTATATCATTATTTTAATGATATTCATTGTCACGGGGAAATGAGTGTCATTGAAAAGATATTAGAAATACACTAAAAATATTCCGAATATTGAAGACACAGGAAAATTATAGAAATATTACTTAATATGTTGCAGTAACAGGACAGACTTCATGTTGCTGAATAAATGAAATCTTGCTGAAAGTTTGGTCATTTTGCGTTAAGTTTTACACTGCCTAGTACCTTTTACTTTTTTAGTCATTAAATTGTGGTCATGCTGGGGCACTTCTCCGAAGAATTTATACCCGAAAGAATCGGCGCCAGCACTATTCTTTTTGCAGCTGTGTACTTATTCCATCGGTAGTTTTGACGCACCGATTCTTTACGGTGACGTAAACACACTGGTACTGGTTGTCAAGTGGTCGATGTGGACAAACATAGACAGAAAGGCACTCAAATACAAACACCGCTTCGTGAGCTACCAATAGACACACATATTTATAAACATATGATGGACTTCTTGCAGTTTCCGCTTACCAGATCTACTCACGAGGCTCTGGTGGACCCCAGACTATAATAGAAGGGGCACTGAATCCAAAAGCATATAGGTGGAACAGCCACACACCTATGGATGTGCATATATACATATATATATATATATATA
>NC_068985.1:6271337-6274250 GCF_001194135.2 Octopus bimaculoides
ATATATATAATTCCACCACGTGGCATCTTCGACCAAGGCCCTGTAAGAAGATTTAGTAGACGCAAAGCGCGTGAAGCCCGTCCTATGTATGTATGTATGTATGTATGTATGTATGTATGTACGTACGTATGTATGTATGTGTGTGTTTGTTTGTCTTTGTGTCTGTGTTTCTTCTCCACCACCGTTTGACAACTGGTGTTGGTGTGTTTACGTCCCCGCAAATCAGCGGCTCGGCAAAAAACTAACGATGTAAAAAAATATGTACCAAAATACATAAAAAGTAATGGGATCGATTCACTCCACTAAAAGTTCTCCAAAATGGTGCCCCAGCATGGCCGCAGTCTAATGTCTAATACAAGCAAAAGATAAATGATAACAGTCGCATTACGCTTAAGAAAAAAATAAACACATTCAGTTGGACCTATTGTTTCAATTAAAAACGTTTCGAGTCGGTGCTCCAGTATGGTTTCAGCCCAACGATTGTAATAAGTAAATGAGATTGGATAGATAAATAAATAAGGGAACTTTTTCTATGAAATATGGTATTCTGGTTCCACACTCAATACATTATGTGAAATGTTGACGTTCCCTCATTTGAATAAATGATTTTCTTTTTTTTTTTTTACCTGAACAGGTGTAGGATTAAACTTTCTCTAATTTATTTTATATATTTCTTCGTCTATGTTTAGTGTGTGGAGATGCAATGGCCCAGTGGTTAGGGCAGCAGACTCGCGGTCGTGGTGTCGCAGATTCGATTCCCAAACCGGGCGTTGTGAGTGATTATTAAGCGAAAACACCTAAAGTTGCCTAAGGCTCCAGGGGTGGTGGCGAACCCTGCTTTACTCTTCCACCACAACTTTCTCTCACTCTTTCTTCCTGTTTCTGTTGTACCTGTAATTCAAAGGGCCAGCTTTGTCACACTCTGTGTCACGCTGAATCTCCCCGAGAACTACATGAAGGGTACACGTGACTGTGGAGTGCTCAGCCACTTGCACCTTAATTTCACGAGTAGGCTGTTGCGTTGGTCAGATCAACTAGAACCCTCATTCGATTACATGTTATGTTGATATTGGTTTCAAATTTTGGTACAAGGACTGCAAGAACGGGGTGTTACGGACTAGGTAGATTAATTAGAGCCAAGTACATAACTGTTACTTATATTATCGATCCAAAAGGACAAAAAGCACAGTCGATTTCGGCGTAATTTGAACTCAGAACGTAAAGACAGACGAAATGCTGCCAAGCCCTGCTGTGACATTTTAGTCTTCCAAATAGAATATTTTTTCCTGATGTGTCTTTTAAAAATTCATTTTGGATAATTTTATCGTTTTTTAAGGTGCCTCTTATATAGAGGTATTTAAATATACAAGTACCTGTAGATCGTAAAGAATTAACCATTAAGAGTAATTTGTAAGTTTTAGTTTCACGATGAAAAGTGTAAGGTCGATATCCTCTAGTGTCAACAACACACATGTAAGCATAAACTCGCACGCGCATACTAAAAATATTCAAGTGAAGCATTATAAAAATGTATTTTTTAATAATTCACCGTTACATGTTTTCATCAAAGATCAAATAAGTTGAAGCTGAAGTTGTGTGGGGATTACGACTTAAAATTTTATTCATTCGAATGAATAGATAAAATGAAATTATATTATTGAAAGGAAATCATGCACTAATTTTCATATTGATGTTCTTCAAAAGAATATAGTTTGCAGAGTTTTAGAAACATTTGTTTGTTAATACGAACGGAGAAAAATTTCATTTCGCATACCAGCCTGTTAATATGTTACTCCTGTAAATACCCAGATAAAACGAATTCCTATTTCATATTACCTCGCCCAAACGGAAAGGGAATTATGGGTAGATTTGATAATTGTTTTTATTACTAGTCGAAGGAGTTGTGTACGATATTCGCTAAGTGAGCATGCAAATATACATTATGTTTGAAAAATATCCTTCGACGAAATTAAACATGTACAAAATGAGCATAAATGCTAGCAGCTGAAATTATATTTGATTGAAGAGTAAATGAAAATATATACGAAAGAAAACAAAAAACATTGGATTAAAATATTAATATATCTCATGCAACATAATTTCTGTAATTAAATTAAGAAGTCAGACTTCAAATTGAAATAAATACTGTAGATAAAACGTAGATATTTTAAATATTAGTCCCTGAAAGAAGCCAGAAAATAAAGATTAAATGTTTTTATACTAGGAACCTAGTCTTAAGCAAATGGATCTCCTTCAATTTTGCATGCCACGAGAATGTTTTATAAGTGAAACCAATATAATCGTATTTCAATTAAGTTTTAAATATTCTTCATTTGAACATAGGAATGGTGATTATTGCAATTTTTTCAGTAAATTAATTAATTTAGCTGCATAGGTCTCAAATTATTCTTTTAAATCTTTATATAATGATTGCAATGAAAATATGAAAATAACTGTAGAAAATGCAGAATAAGCAAAGAATTTATTTAAAGTATCTTCCATGAAGCTAAATCAGCGTGCGCTCATATATCCTCGAATATAGAAATCTTCAGAGAAATGATGAGGGCATAAACGAATTGTATTTAGAGATGCATATATCTATATATATAAAAATGAGAATGTGTGTCTGTCTGTCTGTCTGTCTGTCTGTCTGTCTCTCTGTCTGTCTGGCTGGCTGTCTGTGTGAATCCCTAAAACTCGAGAACTACGCAACCAATTTCATTCAAATTTTACACATGCCTTACTTAGGGTTCCAGTTGTGTTTTAGTCAAAAACAATTATTAACTCCTTGCAGAGTTCGAGCACACGGCAACATAATATCTCCTCCACTATTTAAGTATTACGTGTCAAAAATGAAACAAAAACACTCATGTCAAATACTTTCATTTTAAAAATGAAACTATTCCACTAACT
>NC_068985.1:6277938-6278630 GCF_001194135.2 Octopus bimaculoides
ATATATATATATATATATATAGGAATGCATATGTGTGTTTGTGTGTTGCAGGGTTGTTTATTCTAACGCCAAATCTATGTCAATGTAGGGAAACAAGAAAAAGATCTTTTGATTTGTGTTACCATTGACGAAGAGAAAGAGTTGTTGTCTGCAAATATGTCAAGCGAGAAAGTTATAGCCGTGAAGTAAACTTGACTACGGTGTGAATAACACCTACATTGCTTGCAGAATTTTAGCCCATATTAGTGTATATGTTATATACTGTGTAACGGCATCGGAATATTTTAGCTCGTATATCTATTAATGTAGGTGTTGTTCACGCATTTAGTCAAATTTAGTGGACGACTATAATCTTCCTTTACGGTATAACGTCGCAAACAGCTGCTTCTATTATTATTTTTTTGTCAGCACATTTGCGATGTTCTAAATCATCCATAGATTTTTATGGTGAATATACTTAAGCTGAAAGGTGAGATAACTGAATCAACTGAACGAGCTGGCCTTACTGAAGAAGACTACGGAAATAGCCGAGGCTGGTCAGTCAGCCTAACAAATTCTCGGTTCGGTTTTCGGGGCGATTGCAGCCTTTAGCAAAATATATGGTATGTTCTTTGTAACGGGATTGAAGCATAGCTCTTATTTCTCGCAATGCAGTTGTTATTTACACTTTCAGTGAATTATGTATATATATA
>NC_068985.1:6283778-6288778 GCF_001194135.2 Octopus bimaculoides
ATATACATATATGAATACACTCACTGACACACATATACATACATATATATAGCTAAAATTATGGACATATTTTTGCTGGTATGTAGGCAACTGTAACCTTTCTCCGAAAACATGTAAATCTTAGGAGTCTCCAACTGTGGCCAGCAGGTCTATCTCGTGGTTCTTCACATAGTTACACACTACCTAATTTATTTTCAAATTCTGCTGGATGTTATGTAATTGTGACTTGTTTTTTGTGATGTCACTTCAAATTGCAGCATGTCGAACAATCGTATACAGATTCTTTCACTGACACGAATGTTATAATATTGTTTGAAGAAGTTATTGTTATATTGTATATGATGCAATTCGCAGCAGGTAAACTATTCCGAAGGCAATAGGATATTTAAAAACATATTTTCAACCACGTTATTATGACTTCACCATATATTAAATGATGCGTTTGAAATGTCAATGATTCAACAAGAACGACAATATTCTTAATGTCATACCGACCATTTCTACTTAAGTATACATGTTTAGCAAAAACGTTTGTTAAAAAATTTGATCTTCTTTTAATCATTATTTTTTTTAGAATGGTAAAGAAATTCTATGAATAGCGACATGTGATTACTGTTCTTGAAACATGAATGTAAAGTGAAATTGGTTGGTTTGTATATGAATTGCATTCGTGTTCCGAAACAATGTTTTTAAGTGTCTTAATTTCGTAAATTCAATGGCTGCTTTACTGAATGAAGGGTAACTGCGACGTAATCTTACAAATCTCTCGGTATTGTGAAAAGGAGAAAATAACTGCTTACACAAATCACAGAGCATTAAATCTGACACAAGTTCAATCTCCGCTGAAGGCGTCGAAATACCAAGTAGTAACAAATGTAGCGAAAAGTTTAGTCTACCACCAAATATAATAAATTGAATTAGTATAAGGTATCGATCATTTGCAATGTTTTAATAACCATGAATAATGGTTATAATAATAAGTACATACTACTATTGATTATTTTTAACGCTAGAGGATATTATAAATATTAAATCAGCAGTATGACTAAAAATTATGAATTCGAAATACAAATATGATAGGATCTCACATATATAATATTTAGAGCTAGAAACGCCAAAAAATTGAGATTATACAACAAATTAATAGGCAAAATCTCACCTTCTGTGTTTTTAAATTGTTAAAATAATGTTATGGAAAAGTGGTGGCAATAAAGTCAGATATACAAATATTTTTAGCAGTGTATCAAATGCAGACTGAACCAACCGCTGAAACGAAATACATGCATGAATGAAGCACTGAACTTGAGAACTTGTGAATGTGGTGATATAGATTACAAATATGTGCGATATGTTTGAAACAAGATATCCCATGTATATAGTATACTGCGTTGAGAAACTTGGAATAGTAAAATATTCTGAGGTATGATACAAAACACTTAGTTTGATAATGTTTACAATCCCAACACTGCAAGCAAGTCAGAAACCCCAGGTTGATGAGTTATATGAACATTTTAGTTATATGTCCCACCAATGCAATTATGGCGAGCATACGTTAAAGTATAATGTTGATAGACGATGCTTCTTAACAGGATTTATCTAAAATATTTTGTACATGCCACTGTAGGCGTGATATTTTCATGTATGTATTTATAGGTAATGATCAAATTAGAAATTTTCTGCACCTTTAGTATACATTCAATTAAGAACATTCGATTATGTTCATGTATAGATATTTTCTTAGAGCTTAGCATTTCGTTCTCACCTTCCATCTCTCTCATTTTTCATGGCGGGGAGTGTTACTAGACATTTGATTTCCTTTGTCTATTCCTTATCATTATTTTTATCGTCCTGTATAACACATACATTTCTCATACTTCGACGTAGGTCTCAATCTAAGGCCAGTTACTAGTGTGACCTTGGATATGTTATATTCTCTTTCAACAAAAATGATTGGCGTCTGAAGGTACAGAGCTTGCATTACCATATTTTAGTTTGTCTAATGGAAATCTAGAAACTTAGTGCCTTCTCTGTTCTAAAAATTAACAGCGATTGGTTGTTATATATCTATTGTAAATAACAACTGACAGTTTATCTATAAAACTCATTATATTTAATACTTATTCATATCATTTGAAATATGGATATATTGTCTCATAAACGAATAAGATTGTATTTCTTTTAACAATATATCAACACAACTGTAATAATTGATTTGTTTTAAGTACCCGGTATATGATCAGTTCAATAACGTTTTCTGTCATACAGTTATTAATTGGTGCCAGATTGGCAGAGTTATTACAACAGTGGACACACTGCATGCTCTATTCCTTCTTCATTGATACGCTTTAACGTTAAAACTCACCGAAGTACACTTACATATTTTCGGATCGACAAAATCGTGAACCTATACAGGGTTGTCGGCTGGGAGTTTGCTAGTGACTAAGATGAGTTGCTTTGCCGTATTTGCTCCAGTTTGTGCACTCCGAGTTGCGTGGTGACGGTGTTATTTCAGCACTCATTTTGATAACGCCGAGATGTTCCTTGTTTATCTTTTCAGGTTTTAACTCTGTTGTAAGCATTCGTGTCAGGTTTCTGATTGGATGGTAACTTCCACTAGACCCAGAGACGCTAAATATACAAAAAGTTCTGGATGCTCCTTTCGTTCCGTCACCAGTCAGACGAACATCATTCCATTTAATGTTAGGAACATTAAAACATCTAACTTAACGTAAAATAAGTCATTTTATATAACAGATAAATATTAGTTGGTGAATTATATAATCGGATTATTTGTAAATATTCGAGATACCCTTTGATGTCTTGATTTTATCGAGGATTATATACGGAAATATAATCTAAATGTCCATTAGAATGTATTAGGGGGCACATAAATGAATGACCAGAATCGTAAACGTGTAACCTTACAAATAATTTCCAGACACAATCCACGTGTTTAATCGCAAGAAAATGGCTGATTATAGTTTGAGTGTTTGGTGAATAAAATGCTTCGCTGTCAGCTATTATATGATTATAAAAATGTCATTTATAAGTGGTTATTTATTTTTATTCTGCACAGTGAAATATAGCTGTACATCGTAAATGCTTTATTCGATTATCTTTGAAATGGATTTACTGTAGAATACTGAATGGTGTCGTGGAATCGACAAATGATACATTATGGAAATATAGCGAATATTATAATTGCGACATAAACAGCATCTAAACATTGGAGAAAGAACGCCAACATAATAATTATTATTCTCCTGCCATATAATATATTTCATTTTTTTCCGTAGTGGTCTTTCATATACTTAGTCTTTGTTTTCAAATCATTTAAAGAACAAGTAGAATCCTGGAATTGGTAAACTAGCTGCTGACTTTGATTTTTTTCACAGTCACCTGACAAGGGTAACACATTACATGATATTCTCCTTAGCGTCTCTCCATAATAAATTGAACCAAGCGTCAATTTGGACAGACTCCGCTCGCACCAGGTGGAACTTTTTCTGTTGGTTTTACTTCCATGTTTTGCTTCAACAAAATAATTACCTTTCTTGCAAAATTAAACCAAAGGACGATTCTCAGGAAACAACTCCAGAAACGGTAGGTATTAAGATTATTTGAAATACTTACAAGGATTGCATTTTAGATGTTTGGTACGACATGGTGCAAACAGTACACTTATAACTCTGTACTACGGACCTTCCTGTAACGGATTTCGGAAGCAGCGGACAAAATCACGGCATATCAACAAAACCCATGACCATCCATGTTGAATTTACTGTATTATAGTGTCTTTCTACAGAGTACAGTAATTTCACAATGTCAGATTGGATAGCGTGCTTGATTAAAATTACAGTAATGCATTTTGCCTCTGCCTTCCTAATGTAATTGTTGATATTAACCACACCTAACGTAACTTAATCTTTCTGTCGTTACCTGTGGCCAATCGGCTTCATCGGACCGATGACCCTTCCATTTACTCCGCATGAGTGTATAGACTAACATTTCATATTCCATACAGTAATGTTTGTCTTCGAAAGTTCTTTACAAATTATGCATTTAAATAATTCAGTTGAAATTCCTATAAAGCCAATAAAAGGATATTAACGCTTACTTTTATATAATACTAACTTGCTATTATAATTTTCTAAATGTTCTTAATATATTATTTACATTATTTACGTTTGACGGATATTTGTCCTCATCTTGTTTGTTGTTAACACCACGGTCCGGCTGACATACACTCCAGCCTTCATCGGGTGTCTTGGGAAATTTCGCACCTTAGAATTAGAACACAGGTTCGAAATGTCCCCAAGACACCTGATGAAGTCTGGAGGGTATATCAGCAGAAACGTTGTGTTAACAACAAACAAGATGAGGGCAAATGTCAGTCAAATGTAAATAATGTAAATAATGTACATAATTCCTCATCTCTTAAATATAGAACTCTATGTTCTTAATATATATGTTTTTCACGTGGCAAACTCTTGCTTATCGCAAATTAAACAAAACACACAGGAAAGTTGTGGATAAATGCACCTTAAATATTGTATACTTAAATGACAGCAGCTAATTCTAACGAAAGTAATGCTCATTGTTTCATGAGAGCTGATCTTTATCAATTTATTTCTGTTTTATGAATGGAGGCTTAGGCATAAATATTACACCGAGCTATTTGTTAATACGTATTCCATTTAATATACCAAGTTCTATTATTGTATTTTCTCTTATAATGCATCAATATTTATAGCTGCTATCTCAGATATGTCAGAAATCTCAAGAAATCTGAGAAGATATTTCCTTTCCTCAGTTTAGCCATTAATACGAAAGGGAATATGTTAACTATATGCATACAATTAAAGCAAACCTGACAAGTAAATTATGTTTCGTTGGAGATACATAAATAAAATCGGTCGGTTCCTGAATCCAAGTTAGGATTTTAGACAGGATATATTTCAAATATAGTAATTCTGTTTTCCTACATAAAAATCCATAAG
>NC_068985.1:6291487-6294549 GCF_001194135.2 Octopus bimaculoides
TATATATATACATATATATATAAGAATTAGTATATAGCAATGGAATATATAACAATCTGACCAAATCATAAGTGTCCCAGCATGGCCGTAGTCTAATTAATGAAAGAAGTAAAAGAAGATAAGCAAGAAAAAAGAACAGTATATTTAGTCGAAGAATGCTGAACTGGTTCCAGATAGAATTAATTACTCATATTACACAAGAAAAGTCTTCATTTCATACATCGAATTAAACTTCTTTTATAAAACATTCTATCAAGTCTCATATACTAATGCATTTCCTGCTTTAATGCAAATTTGTATATAATATCATTTAATAACAATAAAGGCGTAGTGCGTATCTCTAGTTCGCAAGTATCGAAACATTGATGTCATAAGAGTTAATTCAAAGAATAGAAAGTAGTCACATCAACGACAATAAAAAGCAACTTCTGCATTAACACATCATTCTGACAGATCTGTGGGAATTAAGCACAAAGGCATGATTTGTTTGGAAATGAAATAAGATCTGAAGATGGATTCGAACGCATCAACTTATAGAATACACGATTTTGCTTAAATACAAAAGTAAAGAGGGTTGTATTTGTTTCAGTTAGAGAAGTGAATTAAATCTGATTAATACATTAGAGATATATCGAGTTGTAACAAGAGATGTAATATACTCACAGCATGGCGTATCTTTGATAAAACAACAATTGCTTCATCAGCTTTCATTGGTTGAATAATTCAACACGGCACAATCTCTGGAACGGGTGAACAGATACAAGATGTATTGTGCAAATTAGGACAATTATGTATGTATTATAATGTCGCTGGCATCTACAGAAATAATATCAATAACATAGCAGGTTTAACTATGTTATAGTTTTAAAATGTTCCACCTACACACAACTGGATATCAGAATAGGCTCTACGGGTATATATATATAAGTTGATATACATACACTCCACGGGTGTCCCATGTCGCCAAAGTTAATTTAGTACAAACACAATATATACTTCCAAAGTTCCATTCCTATGATGCATCACAAACAATTCAAATGCAATTACGTTACGATATTACACTCCCCAATAAAGAAATAGTGTTTATTTTAAACACAAAGCGCTGACGCTGCAATTCATCGAATCAACGCTGCACAACTACAAATTAATCAACTATATAAGAAAATAAATCACAGACTAATTAGAAACTTCGTAATTGTTTGTATGCAAATCAAACGCTTTCCAAAATACGCTGCAATATCAACAATGCTGGTACATAAATGCTGGTACATAAATGCTGGTACATAAATGCTGGTACATAAAACGTGAAGATATTTCGACTGCGCTTACGTTTTGAATTCAAATTCCGCCGAGGTCGACTTTGCTTTTCATCGCTTCAAGGTCGATTGAATAAATACCAGTTACGCACTGGGGTCGATGTAATCGACTTACTCCCTTTGTCTGTCCTTGTTTGTCCCCTCTATATTTAGCCACCCCACCCCTGTTGGCAATAAAAAAAAAATAATATATTACGTATTCTGACTTCAGTGTACAAAAGCTAGTTTAATACAGCCAATTTACAGATCACTAAGAGAAACTCTTTAGCCAAACTGAAAATATGTACAGGACCAAGAGAATTTAAAAAGAGCAAGAGCACTCAGAGAGCGCAAACCTCCACAAAGACAACACCAACTTCGTCTCAACGATTAGCCGGAGATGGTTTTTCAAATGAGAATATCTAAAATAAACTCAACTGCTCTCACAAACAAGAATACTAAAAATGAACCCGACCGCTCTCAAAAATTAAGTAAAAAATCTGGAAAAATAATTCACAATCCTTGTCTGGTACCGGATCGATCCTCAAATCTAATGAGTTCGCCCTAGTCATGAGGCCAAACATCTCTGAAAGTTTCGTCCGAATCCATCCAGCGGTTCTTGAGATATCTTGTCCACGGTCAAACAAACGCGACTGCAAGCAATACCCACCGCCTTCCCTAAGGCGGGGGTAATAATGCATTCAGTCCCGTGATAAAAAACAATTCACGACAACGTACGCATGTTTTATAGTGTATATAGTTTATAAATAATATAATTTAAACAAGAGTATTGTTGTAAAGACGCACAACTATCTGCGAATAATCTGAAAATATGGTAGATGAAAATGTCAGTGATATTTTGCAACCTTTTCAAACTTTCAATAGAACAGTGTATACACACACATACACACAAATATATATATATATATATATATATATATATATATATATATATATATATATATATATATATATATATATATATATATATATATATATATATGCATGTGTGTGTGCGTGTGTATGTACACCTATGCATGTATGGGGGGATGAATATTGTTGGTAGAATGACGGAGGATATTGAAACAAAAGAACTAATATAATGAATTTACATTTTTTAAACAGATTTCATCTGAGCTTTCGGTAAACTTCTAAGCACATTGATTGCTTTCATGCTAGGTTTTTACCAGAAAACATTGTGCTGCAAAAGAGAGAACTAATTAGTAACTAATTATTGATACAGAAATACTTTCTTATTGTTGCCGTAATTAAGAGAGGAAGGTTGTTGATATTTTCAATTATTCATAATTTGTTTGGGAAAATAAGATCATAAATAAATAATTACGAACTAGTCATCAAGGTGTACATATAAATACATAAACATGATGACAATTCAGATACTGAAACCTGACTTTGAGAAACAAATGAACAAACTAATAATAACAGTTGTGATAATGTTAGAAATTTGCATTAGGACGGCAATACGTACACTGAAATTACGCGCTATTTTGCAAGCAAGCATTGGTTGAACCCAGATTAAGGCGGAAGATAGCAGCGTGTAGCGTTACTCGGAGCGAGATAAATGGAAGCTAAAAGACCCACCTGTAAATATCCTATGTTCATTGTAAAGCTTAAAATGCTGCACCTTTCTACAGTTCATCGTCGTCATTCGCAACGTCACAATCGTTACCAAAACCCTTGGACTCCTCCACCACCTCCTCTTCCTTCGCTTCCTCCTCCTCCTCCCCTCCCCTCCCCTCCTCCTCC
>NC_068985.1:6294691-6302191 GCF_001194135.2 Octopus bimaculoides
TTCTTCTTCTTCTTCTTCTTCTTCTTCTTCTTCTTCTTCTTCTTCTTCTTCTTCTTCTTCTTCTTCTTCTTCTTCTTCTTCTTCTTCTTCTTCTTCTTCTCCTCCTTCTGTATCTATATTTATATAATGTGATTTAATTTAGTATAAAAAATGTGAGAAAGTAGGTTAACGCTGAAATCAGAAGTAAAGACAATATGCAACATTTGGTACACGTTGTATTTATAAGGTATATTCTTTATAGAAGCTGTTGATTTCTAAAACTTAAGCCATTAATTTTCAGTGTTTGCTAGTTAATATTAGCAACGATATAAATAAGCAACATGAAGTAGTCTATGGTGTTTACGTTTGAAAGCTATAGCTATTTATCACCAGTTTTACTGATGTTCTGACATTAATGTCCAAACACAACACTTTGTCCCAATGACTGAACATTTCTGAAATATGCCGCCATCACTGTAATAAATAATTCTATGATTAAGGCTATGGTTCTATTTTAATTAGATTTCATCAAAGTGCCTCTTTATTTCTCAATCTTAAAAGAAACCAGGATACTAACCAAAATTCTCTTTATTCCCATTTTATGCAGTAACACTACACAACTAACCAGAACAAACAGACATGTCGGCAACTTAAAAAAGAAATGGCTGTCAAACAAAGTCGATGTAGCTTTACCGGAATCAATTATCGCTTCCACAGTTTTTGGTATATGATGTAAACATATGCAGTAGACTTCAGCAGGGCTTATGTTTTTCGGAATGAATGTTACTTTAGCGAAGACGTTTATTTACATACATATATGTAATATTCATAATAATGAAGAGTATAGAGACTTATACATCCACAAATTTTGTTTATAGTAATATACAGCATAATATAATGATCGATACCCCTGCAATAATTGGGTTTGATATAACAAACAGAAGAATATAATCTAAACATAAAAATATTTAATAACCCTCATTAGTAATAAAAGTATATACTCTACACAATGTACAACACAATTAATGAGCAGCCCAACCAAAAAAATGAATGTAAACAAACGAGAATTCTTCAATACAAGCATTGCACTCGAAATCAAAAATAGTACACACAACAATTAAACAAACAAAGAGCCTTCTAAAGACAATAATCTCGACGTTAACTTATTTGAAGACCAAGCTCTAACTTCGGAGAGCGAGTAGGGTGAAGTTGCGACCAACAGACGTACCTAGTTATAACAACCCCACCCCATATCCCACCGAACACTAACAAAACATTACTTAGTTCATCTGAGGATGACCAAATGGACGGACACTGATAATGCTGCACCGACATTATAACTCTTCTCTCTCATCCCCCTCACAATATCTTGACCACCATCTAGCACTCCTTTTTTTTATTTTTCTTCCCTTTTTTTCTTTCTTTCCTCTTTCATCCCCTAATCCTTTTAACTAATACCATTCTCCCCTTAACACATTTATCAATGTTCTTCTCTATTCCACTTACCCCTACCAGTACGTTCTCAAAATTTTATTCCCACCGCAAAACCCTTTTGAATGAACAGTACATGGAATTTATGTCTCCACACCATCTACTTGTAATAATAAAATATGAAATCCTATCGGACTTTACATACCATAGAAAAGAAGCATTTCAACCCTTTCTACACAGCAGTTTCGTTGTATAATGCAACTGCAACTGTAACTTCCTACATATGTTTTCACTTTAATTTTTATTCTTTTATTTCCCTTAATACTTCTTATATCCATCTTTTTCCAAAATAACTCTTTATTTCCCTCTAGTTAACTCTCTCACATCGTCTCTGACGCAGGGATATCCCTAATATCACAGAAACAGCTGTACGACTAACTTTCTCTTTATAAATGTTCTGCAAATTCCACACAGTTTTGGCTTTGTTGTCCTTTATATTTAGCATATACACTCTCATACAAGACCCGCATTAGACTCTTCACTCGTATTATTATCGAACCGAGAGGCCAACCACAGTCCTCCTGTAGCACATACATAGCCTTACCTGCCATATTGGGTCTTCTGGATACCAATACATCTCTCTCTCTCTCAAACACACACAGACACACGCACACACACACACATATACATACATATATATATATATATATATATATATATATATATGTGTGTGTGTGTGTGTGTGTGTGTGTGTGTGTGTGTGTGTGTGTGTGTGTGTGTGTGTGTGTGTGTGTGTGCATCTCTGTGTATATAAATATATATATGTGTGTGTGTGTGAGAGTATGTGTTGTGTGTGTGTGTGTGTGTGTGTGCGTTAAATAAAGTGAGATAACAAAGTCAGGACTGTGTGGAATATCCAGGACATTTATAAAGAGAACGTTAATTTTACAGCTGTTTCTGGGATATTAGGGATATCCCTTCGTCAGAAACATGTGAGATGGTAAGATAGAGGGAAATATTAGAGATCAATATGAGGAGTTGTTTTGAAAAAGGAAGCAAACAAGGAGTATACGGGGAAATAGGAGAATGGATGTAGAAATGAAAATGAAAATGTATAAATATTTTACAGTTGCAGTTACATTATCCAAGGAAAGTGGTGTGTAGAAGTGGTAGAAATGCTTCCTGTCCGTGGTACGTAATTCCAATAACATATATATAGAATATGTATACGAAGACGGGTGCGTAAACAACAAAGAGATGTATTAGTTTAACGCTCGGGAAATGAGAAAGTCTTTTACGTTTCGAGCCTACGCACTTCAACAGAAAGGAAGACAGAAATAAACAAGGCGAGTCCGAGTTAGAGAGAGAGAGGGAGAGAGGGAGAGATGTCCATGGGACAAGCATACATATACGCATAATTAAGTGGCTTTAAACTCACTCTGCTCGATTTGAAGAAATGTCTTTCGTCGATGCAAAGTTCCATTCAGGAAAACCTGGAACCGATTCTGTGAAGTTTCCTGTAGAAGGATTTAAACACTGCAAGCGGAAAGGTTATTTTTGTTATATATTTCATCATATATTGATTCAGCTTGCGTTTTATATTAATAATGCACGTCTCTGTAAAATGTTTCCGCGCTTACACTTTACATCAATGTAAAGGATGTTCATTTAACCTTTGTGGTGTGCTTATGATGAAAACTAACGGACATTAATTTGCTTAACGTATGCATCTTCCACCGCCAATTATTCACGTCTGCAGATGGACGGTAATATATTAATTGTATCTTTAGAATATCTACAATAACTAAAATGCAAATTATGTTTCCATACATTTTCATTTTCTTCATGCACAATCTGATTCATATATTATCACTGTCTGATCTTTTGCTAAATCTAGATTCATCACTAACTCTACCATGCACTGATTAATGTACGTTACACCATGTACTACATATCCGTTTCATTTCTATCTCCTAATTTAAATATTCATAGTATCAAACACTTAATTTGAAGCGAATTATAATAACAATGCCACCGTGAATACATCTCTCTGACTATAAAAAATATTGCACACTTATATACCTACAAATAATTCCTTTCCCATCGTGCAAATATGGCTGCGATGCACGTACTTCCGCTTTACATATCTCCAGTATCTGCCAAGATAAATGTAAAAGTTATCAACAATGAAGACCAACGCTTTCCCAGACTATTTCTGCATTTGGGATATCTGAATAATTCTATTAGTTTTGTCCACAGTTTCGGGTATTCTGGTAGGGAATTGCAAGACAGTAATAATTGGATGCGTTCGTAGTGAATCTTTCGGTTTGGCAAAGCTTATGTCGATCATCTGTACTCAAAGATACATATTTTTTTTTGGTTCTCAGAAAATTCAACTATCATGAATCGTCTAATTTTGTAATCCTTGAGGAGGAAAACTTGGAACCCCTTTTTCTCCATTTTGTTTAGTAGTTGCACGCACGGCGAAATGAGATGCAGTAAATACTTTCACGAATTAATATTAAAATTACTATCAATGTAGAAATCATAATAACATGTGAAAATGCTAAGTAGTCTTTATATATTGCATAAATATATGAATAATTCACACTCAATCTTTTACCAATAATTAAAATGCTTACTGATTCTAAATTGTCTTGATGTTAAACCTGTGTACTGACGAGAGGTGAAATAAACGATGCAAAAATGTGAAATAGACGCTGTTTGTCGAGGGTGTTTTTATTTATTTCGTTAAATGATTTATGATCGAAATGATGAACGATTCCTTTGTGATAAACCCTTTTCACACTTCGTTTACGTAGGCCGTGTAAGATCATAATTTTAGACGATATGGAATGATTTGATGTATGGAATGAAGATGTTCTTTATGACCAGATCGAGTCATCACAGAGAGGGTCCCTTATTGTATCTAAGTCCCTAATTTGATTTAATAATAGGAGAAAGACCTACAAAATATTTACGAACCAATGACAGATCCGCATCTCGATTTTTTGGACAATAAATATATCCAAACGGTGCTTCCAAAATTCAATATAGCTATGTTGATTTAACTCAAAACGCTCTTCAGAATGACACATAATATAGGCACCATAGGTAATGTAATGTAGCCTCTTTACAATGATGAAAAAAGAGGTACTGTATTACTCATGTTTTGTTTTGGAATTTTCCAAAACGTCAGGTTGAAATGCACATACTATTTACAAACCTTGTCAATTCTAAATTCCTATCTACATTCTTCTTTGAGAGGCTGCCATGCTGGTAACAACGTTTCCTTTATATTAGTTATTTTTTTTTATTGTGAGTCTCTCATCGTAAACTGAAACTAAGATACGCAAATATTTTCTCAACGGCTGTAAGATGGTTGTGGTTGATGGGTCGAAATACTTTGCTGGATAAAGTAACTCCTGATATTGTTATGTACCTTTGGGTGTTACCGTTCAAATCTATCTCAGTGATGATAAAATAAACAATAACTGTGTAATAGATCGATAGAGGTTTGTTTTGTTGATAGTTTTCAAGTAAAAAAAAAGGAAAAAAACTTAAATTTTCAACACGTAATTTTGTTCTCATCGATATTTCTTTCATTTATACATTATATGCAGATTGATTTGACAATGAATTTTTGTTAGACCTATAAGCTGTGTGTGAAAGTGCTTTCAGAAATAGCGACTTGAGAGGTTGTAAAGAATATTTTTTGAATATACATTCATCAATATGACACAAAACAATATACGTTCCATAATCTCTGACAAAATATATATTTATATATTAACGACCTGTTTAAAGGTAAACGACATGATTCCTTTTATCTTTCATGCTATAGTTTTAAACTTTTCACTTAGACGGAAGTTTTCTGCCTATTTTTTCTAAATATTCATATTTCTTTATTGCTACAAATGTTAAAGCAGTTATATTTACATGCGCTACACGAACCACCTTGGAAGGTTTCTATTTATTATCAATAATGTCAGAAAGTGAGACAATGGCTTAGATATTATTTCAAGTTTGAACGATATTTTAGCGTTCATTAATATTAAACATCGTGGTGCCTTCCTAAGAATCGATCTCCGGTAGCATTAATAAACTACTTTTGTATTCTATTAAAATCGAAAAAGGTGTTAGCTCTTAAAAACATTATGATTGCCGAAGAAAGAATAGGAAACTCTGTATAGCTTTTTCAACTGTAATCTGTTTTTGATTTATCTGTCAATTACTGGCGTTAAATAGAAATGTAAAAAAAAAAAAAATTAATGAGTGAGTCTTGCCACCTTCATCTTGCCGAATAAATGAATACAACCGGCTAAAGATGGATTTGCAGTTCTGATTCAAAATGAATTTTGGGCTTAACTCAACCGGAATAGAAACTATAGTGCACAAACAACACGACATTATTACTTATGTTTACATGGCTGTAGTTAGAATTAATTTTCCTAAGTACAATGTACAATACGTTTTTGCTTTTTCAGATTTCGTTTTGACCTGCTAAGAAAATACAATTGAAGCAAATTATCAAAGACTAAACGGACGTGTGTTAGTTTAGTTCTTCAGCGGAGACAGTTGTCAATTCATTTAACAAATAATTTAGACTCTAGTTTTTATATCTCCACAGAAGATGAGATCGTATAATATTGATAAATGTTTAAAGAGCAGTAATAGACTATGTTACGTAAAATTGAAAGTGACTGAATATATAAATTGAATCGTATTAGCAAAGCAGAGAATTTGAATTATATAATAATTAGAGGAGTTCTTTGATAAGCACAATATGTAATAACAAAATGTTTGTAATGTATTACATTTTAGGAATACTTTAAATATGTATTTCTCGAAAAGGCAGGAGACAATTAAATTCAGTTAGTCACTTTTTTGTCTCATCGGTGAAATTAAGTGGAATGTGTGATAACATGAATCAGGAGACGTGTGACTTTCAGAAAATATTTCTTTCCAATTGCATCACCAGATTAGACCAGAGTTAATAGGTTTTTATTTTTGTTAATGTGTATGCATTAGCTTCAATTCATTGTCCCTATTAGCTATGTTATAATATTACTACACTAGGAATACTTCATTAACTATCCATGTGTTTATGCATATTCAAACCGAATTATTATTTAATAAGCATTAAAAAGCACCACATCTTCAGGCAATGCGTTCCTGAAATTAGTTAACGAGAAGTATGAAACTAGCATTATTTCAAATAACTTATTTCATGATTTCAACAAAATAATTGATTCAGTAAAATAGAATGTAGACTTTGCTATCAAATCGGTTGAAATGATATAATATACATCTCATTTACAATTAATCGATATATGAGATATAAAAACTTGGATTATCCCCTATCATACACACCTTTATAATCCATAATATTGTTTTGTCTGAGGATAGTATATAATTTTTGCTTCCATTTTTCTTGAGCTCCGATTGCTCAAAGCAAATTACCATAAAATACTACAAATAACAGTCAAAAATATTCAAAACTAAGATCATCTGAATATTCAAAGTTCTCGTTTTCGCTTTCATTGAACATGTTTCTGGAAGTAAGTTATATTACATTATGATTCGTTTTGAATATGCATCCCATATCGAACTGGTTTCTCATGACAAACATTTTTCACAAAATCCACTTATATGACAAGAGGCTACAAATTATTAATTGATATTTTATGAGGAAACGAGGCTAGTGATGCAAAAAGACTATATTAGATATAATATGGGACAAGCAAATGGAGTTCAATGCTGGGAGCAGAGAACAACGGTCAAAAATGGGAGAGACAAGCATAGATGATAATAGGAATAACTAATAAAAGATTGAAAAGACAATCATTTCTGCAGATATGTGGATTATGAGATAACTGAAGCATACAGAAAAACAAAATTGCAAATATTCGTAAAAGTAATCTAATGTTATCTCAGCCGGGGGTAAAATATAGACATTAAGCCAGTATGCCAACATTTGCTTAATTATAGATAACATATATTACTAATATTATTAATATTTTCAAAGAAATATGCTTCAAAGTAGTAAATTTTCCGACAAACTAATATAAATTTTGCCTTTTCGAGTAA
>NC_068985.1:6305225-6305786 GCF_001194135.2 Octopus bimaculoides
TATATATATATATATATATATATATATATATATATGTATGTATGTATGTATGTATGTATGAATGTATGTGTAATTTTTAAGCTTATATAAATATACCATTATTATTTACACAATTGTAAAAACGGCGCCGTAAAAAGACCATTCGCACCGAGAGCATATATATGTATATATATATGTAACTGTATGTGTGTGTGTATATCTATCTGTCTATCTATATATCTACACACACACACACACACACGCACACACACACAACACACACACCCGCGAACGCACACACACATACACACACACACGCATATATATATATGGGAGAATATACAAATAATAACAACAGACGAGGACAGGTGGTGTAAATAACAAAAGTATATATTAGTATGACGCTCGGGAATACGGAAAGTCTTTGACGTTTCGAGCTACGCTCTTCAACAGAAAGAATACGGAGACAAGGAGAAAAACACGGAGAAAAAAAAATTGAATAGTGTTCAGTCAACGGTCAATCATAATAATGGCCGATCATAACAATGGCTGACCGGAAGTAAGAAATTCTTATTTCAGGAG
>NC_068985.1:6307361-6313005 GCF_001194135.2 Octopus bimaculoides
ATATATATATATATATATATATATATATGTATATATATATGTGTGTGTGTGTGTATGTGTGTGTCTCCATGGTTTTATTAATAACTGTATTCCACGATAGATATAGACGCTTAGAGAGTGTTCCTGAGTGGGGTGAGTGATACATAAATGGGTAAAGAGTGGTCACTGGATATATAAATACTAATATATGTAGTTATGGATGCATGTACTTAGCCTCATGCCATCATATGTGCCAGTTCAATGTGAAAATGTGATCTTCATATTCGTTTTAAGGTTAATGTCCTTCTTGTTTGTATGACAGCTTCGTCTTTGACAGATATGGTATCTATCGATTCTTTAGCTTATAATATGAATATTACAATCGATCTACCAAATTTCGATGCCCGTTTCCACTATTCGTTCTTTTAATCTTATGTTGTTAGGAAATGTAGATTGACATCAAATTTAAAAAGATATTTCAATGGGAGTGTAGTAAGAATTTGCTTCACAATCACCTGGTTCCTGGCTCAGTCCCAATGCGTGGCACCTTGAGTAAGTGTCTTGTACTATAGCTTCGGGTTCACAATATGACCCCGTAACTTAGCAGTTCCTCAAAATAAAAAAAACAACAACGATAGAATACCAGGCTCAAACAAAAATAAGTACTGATCTCGATTTATTTTTCTAGGTGGTGCCCCAGTATGGCCGCAATCTACTGACTGAAAGAAGATATAAGAGAAGATAAAATTCGATATGCATAATATATCAATCGTCTAATATTTATAAATTATATTTAATTTTATATGAAGTATATGATAATTTATCAACTATCAAATAAAAATGGAAGTTAATCGTAAACACTAATGTCTTCATGCATTCCTCTTTATATCCCTTCTCGTGTCTATAACCATCTACGTGTCTCGAAGCTTCATGCTGATATGAGTGGAAGAGGAAGTTATGAATCCTGAATAGTCCCATATTGTCCAACCGTCAAGTTTCTATGCAATTTTCCAACTGCTAAACACAGCTGGAAATGACCGACCAAACATAACTTTCCTAAAAACTAGATACGTATTAGATATTTTTTCATGTTTATGAAAGTTATTTACATTTGTTGTTTTATGTATTAGGCGTATAATGCCTGTATGTTAAACAAATCCTGTCTCAGTACGTAACTTCGGATTCAAGGCCATTGTACAGTACACTTGGCAAGTGTCATCTCTAAAACCATGCTTACGATTGAAATCCAAAATGCTGAAACATTAAAAAATAGTCGTGTGGAGAGTTTTATCTTCTGCATGGTAGATTTAAACTGCTACATAGAGCAAAATGATCTCCTTCGCCTTGTTCATCTTTACTGGAGTTCAGTCTGTTGCAAACAAACACTTCAGGTCTCCGGTCGGGGGAAAACTTATGACACGCAATCTCGGTATATGCTCCACCGCAAGAAAACCCATGAGAAAAGATATATCAAAATACACTGTAATGGTAAGAATAGACGCCAGTCAATGAAGAAGGATACGGGTACTCTGGGAAAAATATTTCATAGAAATCTGGAATCCCAAACTCATTGGAGTACTTATCTTTTGCTACTTCTCGGACAAGTTATCTGTAATTATCTTGGCTGCGTTTTAAATAGATCTCTGAGTGAAATGTTTAGATAAATTTAGGATAAATTATCATATCTCTGATATGGAATTAAGTTTAATTTATAAACACCGCATGGTAATTTGCTAACCTTAAGATTCGAAAGGGAGGATCTATATGACAAGAAATTATTTAATTGAAGTTTCATAAAAATTGATTGAATAGAAACAGTAATAAATACGAAAGTTCTTTAATGAATTTCTTGATGTGAAGTAGCAAACCAGACACCATGTCTGGAATAACTGATTCTTCTAGCCAGAACAAGTCAAAGTTGAGGAAAACGTGATATATCACTTAACAAATAGGGCAACAGAAACTGACCTTCCATTAATTTCGTGTATGTTTGTCATATTTTCGCAGGGGGAAAAAAAAAAACTATTGAAAATATTTCAAGCTACTCATAATACGTGTTCCCTAAAGTGCTATCTATCGTCTGATAGTGGTTCACAGTGTCGATCTCTCTCCACAAATCTATTTTTCCCTGTCCTCCCTCTTTATTTTTGTTTGTCTACCCGTTTGCCTGTATGTTTGTTTCTCCTTTCTGTTTTACGCACGCACACACACACACATATATGTATGTATGTATGTTTTTAAGTACGTAAACAAAGAAACCTTTTAATATATAACAATTTCCTGCTTGTCATTCAAATATTTTCTATAGAAGACACACACGTGAAGCATACTTATGAGGGAGAGTAAAAAAGTAATTGCTTTAATAATTGATTATCTGTTTTCGCAGTGTGTATACGTCTTTATTGGTTGAATATTAGTCTCACTACCGCGACTGATATTGTTTGCTGGCGCTTAGTTTCGTCGTTTTTCTTACATTAACTTATGATTATATATTTTGACAAGTTCACAACTATATTTTAACCCTCGAATGAGGATAAACATTACGCAACAGAACAAAGCACAACAAAAATCAGTGGGCCGATGTAAACCTCTGCATATTGAAATCGGCTCCCCAGAAACTTTAGATTGTTGAACGATTTTACTAAAACGTGTCTATAATAGTATGAAGGGGAAAACAGCATTGATTCCAGCATTGATAATTATATTTTCTAATTATATTTTCATTTAATTCATTCTTTCCAATAATTTAATACTCTTTTTGCGATATTAAATACACGCAAGAAAAGAAACAATCGCTGATGCAATTTTACAATAACCTCATAACCATGTTTATGTTTTATCTATGTGAACATTGAAGTAATAAATGCTACATTATAAATATATTACAATGTATGATTATCTCTGACCTGATCATATGCCTGAAGTTTCTATGTCACTAAAACCTTTTCCTGACACAATGTATTGTCAAATATAGACATATCGTAACTACTTACACAAGTAGATTGCATTTCCGGTTATTATAGCATTTAAAAAAAATTCATTTTAAATATTATTCTTATGTTAGTGAGCTGGCCGAGTCGTTAGCAACCATGCAAAAATACTTCGCATCATTTAGTCATTCTGTTGAAGTTGCTTTTTTCTATTATCCTTTCAGAATCGATAAAATAAGGACTGGTTCCATGTACCCTAATGATTGTATGATTGTGAGGTAATAGAAACGTATGAACCTTAACACCACCGCATAATTCGACTAAGGAAGTCATTTATTCATCGAGTGAACATGTAATCAGAAACTATCTGGGTTTCTAGTAAGTAATATAAATCTACACAACACCCACTGATCTCTCTCTCTCTCTCTCTCTCTTTCCTCTTATACACGCATATATATGTATGTGTGTGTGCATATGTATTTGTAATATCGCAACTAATCATAATCTAATTAATTTGGATTATGATGTTAAAAATTTTAATTAATTATTGGGATTAAATTAGTCTTCAAATACGTGATATTTTTTTTTATATCTAACATTATTTGATAACGTCATCCATTTAAAATGGCATAAAAAAATACAAGAAGAGGAGAGCCTCACTTCAAAAGGAATTTGAAATTTCAATTTAGGATGGCTAATGAGGAATTGAATGCCAAATTAATCTACATTTTTTTTTACGTTTTTTGGTAAGCTTATTCTTGGATTTCTGAATGGGTAATTCCATAATGAATATTAATCATTATGATAGCGTCCATCCGATGATTCACATTTTTAGAAAAAAACTTTTACTATTAAATATGGACATATGCGGACCAGTGTTTTAATATCTTTTCTTTGATGTTGAGTCAGAAAAATAACTGCAACTCATACATAGTTTCTCTGTTTATTGTTCATCAAGATGGCTGCATCTATTATTAAAACTAAACCGTTAATCTTCATATTTCTATATGTAAGTTTGCGTATTTTGACTTATGCATATATGTTTATACTGACAGAGAGAATAATATTGTGTCAATGTCATATCTTCTTAAATATCTGCTGGTATTTTAGAATATATTGCTGATTTATTAACAATAATATCGAGCAGTATGTTGGTTCAGTTCATAATAATCACTCATAACTGAACAACGAGAGCAGACTACTGATTTCTATGCCGTATATCATGTTCTACTTAAAATTACCTTGTCTCTGTTTCTTTTGTTTTAATATGTGCTGATCTGTATTGTCCGGTGCAAGGCTGAGAGGGAAATCTCATATCCGAAATACATCTTCGAGTTACAAATGGTATTTCTCCAACGATATCTCTGCTGTCTCTAGCCTAGGAATAATACACATATGTAAAAGTTTTTTTTTTTTAATAGAACTGTAGAAAATATGAGGGCTGTAGAAAATATGAGGACTAATTTGTTGGTTTATAATAACTGAGTATTGTTTGTAAGAATTATATCCTTCAATGGTTGATATCAAATTGTTTTTACTGACTCATAATGTCAACAAGTGCCGGTTCTTGACCCAGAAAGGCGTTAGGTAGTAGTTGTGATAACATGCCATCATCAGAACCACTGAGAAAATCTCTCATGTTGGGAAAACTATACTCTTTGTAGAAATAGCAAGAGATATTGTCAACAATGTCCGGCATAAAAAGGATTACTCACCTCAAGTTATGATGGGGCAGGGTCAAAGCCGATGGGTTACCCGTCTCTATTGCAGTGCTCGATTCCGTGTTCCAAACGTAAACAGACTCAAACTGTCACCCGGAACATTCAAACTGTGCAGCATATGTATACGACGGGTTTCTTTCAGCTCCCGTCTACTAAATCCACTCACAAGGCTTTGGTTAGCTCGAGGCTATAAGTAGAAGACACTTGCCCAAGTGCCGCGCAGTGGGACTGGACCCGGAGTCACGTAGTTGGGAAACAAGCTTCTTACCACACAGCCACTCCCGCACCTGTGTTTAAGATTTTAAAAGAACAAGTTTTGACAGTTCATTGCCAAGTTATGCTGTATCTCCATCTTTAAGAATGGAATTTTGTTTTATTTTAACCTATAAATAGCTAGATGACAGAGTTCCGGCACAAAACACATAAAAAGGTAATGGAAAACAAAGACTGGGGGACAGGTCGTTAAATACCCACATATATCAATACGTACAATACTAAAACATACATAAAACATAAAAGGGTACCTCTTGCTTGTAATGTTTAGAGTACTAGTTTCATATTCTGTGTTTATTCTATGTAACTTGAGGTAATATCCAGCCACTGAAACGGACGTTCTCCTGATTTTCTACCATTCAATGCGTAGAAACTCACTAATTATTATTGAAGCCAAATATTTTCAACGTTGCATCGTGCATCAACTTACAAGAGGCGGAGATTGGATAAACCATTCGGCCGTGACGTTATAATTATTTCCCACAGAGAAACTGTTATGACTGGGCGGCGCATGCGTAAGGAATTGATAATCATCATCTTATAAGTGCAACGTAACATATACATACATACACACATACACTCATACATATATACGAACACTCACAAATTGAGAAAGACTAGCCTACATTTGTATAACCACATTTATATAAGCATATACAAACACACATACACATATATGTACACATACACTCATATATATGTATATATACACACATATACATACACACATGCATATATATA
>NC_068985.1:6313061-6330473 GCF_001194135.2 Octopus bimaculoides
TATATATATATATATATATATATATGGATGCATACATACACGCGTATATATGCGTATCTCTAAAAGTGGTTTAGTTACAATGCACAACCACTTGATATTAGAGCCAACAGGCATAGAAACGCTGAACGAGTTCTGTGTATTTGTTGCTGTTCAATTAGGATATCTATTAAGGATAATGTTAATGTAACAAAGATAGCAAAGCTTTTGAATCATGAGAAATCAGTAGCATCTATTATTTTTTTTTTTATATAGGAAATGTGGCAATAACATAATAGTCTCCTTCAGAAACATTAAAACTAAATCGTTACATTTATTAATGCAACAGTCGTGTAATACATCGCTTGAGATAGGAACAATAAAAGGCAGCTCTTCAATATGTTATATATGGTAGCCATCACAGTATTTGATGATATTCTTTAGTGACCAGAAATAGATTACACATCGTTAAAACAGCATATCAAAGCAGAACACTCTTGTGTAAATCAATTCCGTTTTAAGCAGTAATTTGTTGCTGACGCTTTATAACTCTGAATGCTAACTGTTCCAGTGTATGCTAGAGCTGTGCTGCCAACAATGCACAAAAGACTGTTCGTTTGAAAAACTGCAATTCACTCAGTATGAAACAAGATCTACTGTTTTACTTTGCTGCCTCTTGTACCGCGACGAGGACGGCTTCTGTTTAATCTCACACATACGCACAGTTATAGAAGTTGACCTACAGAAGTTGAATATGAAGAGCAACAGTATTGATTTGACTAGTCTAGGAGTGTTTGCAAAGGTCATCAGTTCGTCTCGTCTTCTCCCATTATAAATAAAAGTTGCGTAACAAAATGGACGCAGGATATTTAAGTATGTAATGACTAATGGGTTAATTCATGATAGTCAATTAGCAAACCGTCTCGTGGTTGTGCTTAATTAAATCTTGCGCTTCATTCCATCGGTGTCATGTCGGTAATATATATCAAGTTTCCTATGGAATTATGTATATTATAGATTACGATTCAGCTTGTAATCTCCCAAAATAGATCAGATTCTATTGATATTTGCTCGATAAACAAAGTTTTCTGACAAGAATGAAAATCGATTTCTCTTGTGTAGCCATGTTAATTGTTTGTGTACTGAAGATTATCTAGGAAATCAGGCAAATAATTATATATCAGTTTTAATCAAATTCTAATGGAGACTGACGTAAGAAGTCACGTGTGCTGAAGTAATCAGAGGTGGTAACGCAAACCATAAGTGCAAAACTTGAAGCAAAGGCGTTTACTGTTTACGTTAACATCCAATAGAATTGAGTTTATGTGAGAGGGATGAAATCAAAATAAATTCAAGAGAATTAAATGAAACAGACACACACACACAAACACACACACACGCACACGTACATATATATATATTCATGGCACTTCGTCGATTGCGACGACGAGGGTTCCAGTTGTTCTGATCAAGAGAACAGCCTGCTAGAGAAATTAACGTGGAAGTGGCTGCGCAATCAACAGACAAATGTACCTTTAACGTAGTTCTCGGGATGATTCAGTGCGACACAGAGTGTGGCAATGCCTGTCCTTTGAAATATAGGTACAACAGAAACAGGAAGAAAGAATGAGAGAATGTTTTGGTGAATGAGTACAGCAGGGTTCGGCACACCCACCCTGCCGGAGCCTCGTAGAGCTTTAGGAGTTTTCACGCCCGGTTTTGGAATCGAAACCGCGATCCTACGACCACGAGTCGGCTGCACTAACCACTGAGCCATTGCTTCTCCAAGCACACATCCAACAATATATATGTGTAATGCTTGCTTTGTATTTGCGTAGCTCACGATAGATCGCATTGTGAGATATTTCGAAAATAATCTGCTAATATTGCTCTTATTATGTGAAATTGCTGGAAGCAGCGTGCGGTAAATGCAGAAATTTGACTTTGCAAATATGGGGACCGTCTGTTTAGCCCGAGGTTAACCCGATAATTTTTGCTGCATGTTATTTATATACCTGCGGTTTAGTAGATAAGAGATCATGATATAATGTACTATAATATGAAAGTTATTTTTTTGGTAATTCTGGGTTGGTCAAATAGTATGAGATCAAAATTAGATGGACATTTGAAAGGAGTTCGGGCTATTATTATTCAGTAAGGTTATTTACTCCAGTGCCGATGCTCGTTATTTTCAACGTCCAATGCTGCTTTTGAATATTTCGTAAACATTTCATCCTGTGGCACTTGAAAAAGAATCCAGAAATAGTTTACGAACGCAAATCTGGTTACTTAAAAAATAATGAAAATTCAGAAGCATTTTCTCACAATTAAAAGCGATCGGATAAATTTAAATAAATAAGAAAAACTATATACAATTAAACCTTGGGAGAGGCATTAAACCGGTAATAAACGCACGCACTGGTTTAGTCCTTTATTAATTTATATAGTTTTTTGTTAAATTATTTCATTGCACTCTTGCAATCTCTTCAGTAATAAAGGACTGAACCAGTGCGCGTGTTTATTACCGGCATAATGCCTCTCCCAAGGTTTAATTGTATTTCTTTCAGCACACGTATCCACATCAAGAATCTTGCACACGAATTACACATAGGAAAAACTATATAATCTACTTCAATTAGACATTATTTTACTTTCGCCTTTACTCCTTTCATGTATGTATACATACATGTACATATATATACTTGTATATACATATATATTTATGCATATATTTATAAAGATTTATATATATATTAGTTTATTTATATATATCCCTATAAATATATATGTATGTGTGTGTGTATGTGTATATATACATATAAAGGGAAATAAGTACACGCGTGTGTTTATGCAACATACGTATGTTTATGTGTGAGTGTGTGTGTGTGTGTGTGTGTGTGTGCATGCGGGTGCACGTACACGCGCACGCGTTTGTGTAGAGTAGAAATTTCTTAAGTATAAATTATATTACGAATATGAATTTCATGTTTTAAAGATTATTTTTTTAATTCAAAGATATAAATGAAATATTCTTATATTCATATGCTAGACAGAATTTTTTGGGAAAACGTTGAATAAAATATAAAGTCTTTTGATGCAGTCGGAATGAGTTACTTTACTTTATAAGGCTGACTGAAATTTTCTCTGGTTTTATATGCATGAAAATGATAATAACGAATATTTAATGGACGTTAGCTATTGAAATTTTTCAATGTTTTGTAGAACCTGAATAAATGTATAAGATATTCATTATTTAGAATTTCATTAGATGATTCCAAATATTTTAACTTAGATATTCATTCATGAAGACAAAATAAGTGTTACGAAGTTCGTTTTATGTGAAAGTTGCGCGAAAATGTTTTCACTGAGTGACAAGTATCCCCACCGTATCTCTTCTGTTTAATGGATTTCGCTGCCTGGATTAAATTTCAAATAATTCTATAATTCTGATGATTATTTTGATTTCAGCATCCATATTTCCGTTGACAATCTTGTGTCCAAATGCTAGCTAAGATTTCTATAATATGGCTGCTGATTTTTAAATTGTTTCTTAAATTCTTCTAAATTGATATGCTGTAATATTTGCGGAGAATTGTTGCAAAGTTATTTACTAGTTTTGTTTCAACCTCATTTTACAACGTTATGACAGATAAACGAGATATATTATTCCTAGACTGAATTCTGTATCTGGGAAAAATAAATTTAGTAGAAAATGGATAAAAATGTATGTGTACCAATGCATGTTGTTTGAAAGAAACAAACTATCCTATTAATGCAAATTAAATCACGAACGCCAATTTGTTTGAAAACCATGTAGTATTCTTTCCATTATTTGGAGACAAGGTGGCAGATCTCATTACTCCTACGTACAAAGTACTTGGTGACATTTTGTCCGTTTTTACGTTCTGAGATCAAATTCCGCCGAGGTCGCCTTTGACTTTCCTCTTTCCTGGGTCGGTAAAAGAAGTACCAGTAGAATACTGGACTACTGGAAGCGATGCGGTAGTCTTAACCCTTCCCTCCAAATTTCTGGTTTTGTGCCAAAATTTCAAACCAATATTATTTATATTCTTTTATTCTTTTACTTGTTTCAGTCATTTGATTGCGGCCATACTGGAGTACCACCTTTAGTCGAACGAATCGACCCCCACGACATATTCTTTGTAGGTGTAATACTTATTCTATTAGTCACTTTTGCCGAACTAAGTTACAGAGGCGTAAACACACCAACATCGGTTGTCAAGCGATGGTAGGGCGACAAACACAGACACACACACGCACACGCACACATACACACACACACTCACACACACTCAGACACACACACACACACACATACATATATATATATATATGCAACGGCCTTCATTCAGTTTCCGTCAACCAAAGTCATTCACAAGGCTTTGGTCGACCCGGGGCTATAGTAGGAGATACTTGCTCAAGGTACCACGCAGTTGTAGAGCTACAGATCAGACTCTACTGGTATATTTAATGTGTACATCACGTCATACCCATGAAGGATTTGTTTTTCGTTTTTACTGCAGAACAGTAAAAGCTGCTGATGTCGCCGAAATCAGTCAAACTTAATTTTATTGTTGTATACTTCATATTTTACATTAATAACTGCGGCCTATTTTTCTTTGACGTCTTACTCTGAATGAAAATTGGTTTGTGACATGAGACTGGAAGGCCATTTAGTGAATTTGTCCTCGTTGTTCCATGCGACGCCCTCGCATAATTTCCGTTATTCACTGAAAACCGCCGTTAGCTGAATCTTCACAACTTTCATATCTTGACTTCTGTCTATATGATACTTCTATCTTTCATGAAAGACGGTAGGTTGGCGAGTATGACGCTTGCGCCAGAAAATCATACGGAAAATCCGATGTCGTCGCTATGTTTAATTTCAATCTGCCATTTCTTGTAACTGATAAATTTTGATGGGAAGATTGAAGATTGTTATTATTTGTTGATTTTGAGTTATGTTTCTCTAAATCACGTTTCTCAGGCGTGTATAAATTTGGTTGGATCTAGAAAAACTCGTTTTATCTTCCAACTATATACCCAAGTGTATATAATGAGAGCACCAAAGTTACTGGATCGTTAAATCCATTCTTCGAGCCAGCGTTCAATCTGTCTGGTCGGTAGATCGCATCTATTTGCTGGCGTGTCAGCAACGGTAGTATTTATAGAGATCTTTCATAATCTGCCACGTCTGTAGCGCATCCACAGGAAATGTTACACATGTTGTGAGTATCGAAATCCTTGCCTAGAACTTGGCACATATGATGTCATATCAGAAGGTGGAGTAGAAATTTTCTGCGCTATCAGCCATCGTATTGTTTGGCGGTTTACGATGTGAGCGATGTAACTGATCGTAATGTTTCCGTTTTGATACATACTTAGGAATCTGAAAAAAAAGAAGTATTTCAGTCACTGAATGTCTTTGTTAATGATGAGTAAGAAATTTATGATCGTAACGTGATACGAATATCTTTGTTAACGATGACTGGGAAATGTGATACGAATATCTTTATTAATGATGAATGGGAAATGTGATAGGAATATCTTTGTTAACGATGAATGGGAAAATTATGAGAATCATCTCCTTGGTGCGTGGACTCTGTGTGATTAGTGTGATTCAAGTGACACAGATGTGATAAGGTTGATCATTCGTATTAAAGTTACGACTCATTTTTGTCAGCTTCGTGAAGTAGATCGACGAAAATAATGTGTCTTGCTCAAGGACAGAACCCGCCTGGAATCAAAGTCTCAAGTATAATCAGTAAGCAAGTGGATGCAGGATGACATATTAGATGACTTAGTGCAGTCATAAATAGGTTTGCGTGACTCCTTGACACGTTATTTCACTACATTTTGCACAATGTTCTACTGCAATACAACGTTTTCTATCCAGTACACCGCATTTGACAGCGGCCATGCCCAGTCAAACCCTTGAAGAATTTTTAGTCAAATGAAATGACCCCCGTACTTATATTTATCTAAGCTTGGTACTTATTCTATCGGTATTTTTAACCGAGCCGCTAGGTTACTAGCAGGTAAACACATCACCAGCAGTGGTGGGAGACAAATATAGAAACAAAGACACACACACAGGCATCCTCCATGCACAAACACATACAGACACATACACATACTAACAGACACGCGCGCAAAATATACACACACATACACATATATACATACGACGGGTTTATTTTAGTTTCCTTCTACAAAAGCCACTCGTAAGGATTTAGACGGCCTGAGGATTTAGCAAAAGACACTTACCCAAGTTGCCAGAAAGTGAGATTGAACTTAGAAACATGTGGGATGGAAGGAAGCTTCTAATCACTCAGTGGCACCTACGCGTAATGCGTTAACCGTCCGACATGCGAAACCATATAGCCGTGTTTTGAGCAACCCAACCATACTGTCTGTTAATCCTATTCCACCAAGTGTATATGATTATTGTTCGTACTTGTTTCATATTGATGACATTTGCATACGTCTGGGAAAATGGCAGTTGCTTGTATAAAGATACGGCAAACTTTTATGGGCCACGAACACACGCACGTACTCAAGTATACTCATGCACCAAAGTATTACCATAAACATACATAACATTAAATTATATTTAACTGATAAGGTAGGCAGTTTTACAAGCAATAATATACCATATAACCTCAGTTCAAACACTCGAATGTGCAGGGAAATATTTACCAGCGATTTAAACAATTACTTTATTTCTATTTTCCTAGGGTGCTAATGGAATAAGATATTCTATCGATAACTGTAAATTAGTTGAAAATTAATGAATAAATCTATCTTAAACTTTTCAAAAGATTTCAAAGTTACATAAGTGGTTTAATAATTAGAGTTTCAATTATTGCTTATCAATTAATGCTCATACACATATATACATAGATACATGCATGCTTACATACACCATATAAAAGAATATATAATGACCACGCAAATATAATTAAGCATATAAAAATATATAATTAATATATTTAAGCATATGTATATATTTATATATACAAATGTGTATACTAGCTTACATACATACATTTGTATACATACATTTGTATATATATATATATATATATATGTAAAGAGAGAGAGAGAGAGACATACACACACACACATATATATATATATATATTCACATATATGTACGTTAGTGTGAGTACCTGCTGTATTTGTGTAACATTGTTTGTTTTCTCCGTCCTTGTTTTTGTATACATTCGCTGCTTTCTTCCACAGAATCTAATGCTCTTAGCTTAGTTTTTCCTAGGGGCTGGCCAGATTGGAGCAATATTGAGAATGACCAGCCGAAATTGCAAGGATAATCTGGAACTCGACTGAAGAGAGAAAACTCCGAATGACCTGTCCGTGTTTTCTTTGTATCGTCCATCTGGATGTTTTGTCCCTTTCTTGTATCAATTAACTGTCTGGATATTTGCGTTCTTGTCCCATTCTGTATTATTTATATAAATATATATGTATATATAAAAGCCTTGTGAGAAGATTGGGTAGAAGGAAACTGAAAGAGGCCCATCGTGTGTATGTATATATATATATGTATATATATATACAAATATATGCGTATATATATATATATATATATGTGTGTGTGTGTGTGTGTGTGTGTGTGTGTGTGTGTGTCTGTGTGTGTGTGTGTGTGTGTGTGCATGTATGTATATGTATGTATGTGTGTATATGTTTGCGTGTTTGTCTGTCTCCACAACATCGCTTGACAACCGACGCTGGTGACTTTAAGTCTCCGTAACATAGCGGTTCGGCAAAAGGGGGCGATAAAATAAGTACTATGCTTACAAAGAATATTTCTTGGGTCGATTTGCTCGACCAAAGGTTGTGCCCCAGCATGGCCGCAGCCAAATGCCTGCAACGAGTAAAAGATTAAAAGAATAAAAAGATTGTGCTTTTGTTTCTTATTATTTTATTACGTCATTTTCGAAAAAAAAGTACAACAGATATTTGTTATCGAAGCAAGATCTTCAACTTCCTGAAAGCATCGAAACTTTGAATATACTAGTGATTCAACTGACATACTTCATATATTTCCGACAGAAATATTGCTTCCGCTCCTATTGGCATATTAGAGACGAGCTCGAAAATATAAAATTGATAAGATAACGGATATAAATTGTTTGAGTCTCACTGAAATCTGCTCAAGAAACATGTGTTTGTTTAGTGATCTCTCTAAAAGGATCTTTACTTCATTATTGTTCTTCGCGACCATAGAAGGTTTTCATGTATATGAATTAATTATATGTTTATATCCATGCCACATACGACGAAAGTCTCTTAAAAGCAACAGAAGTGCTGCATTACTATATTTACATGTCGTCTTTAAAGTTATACCGTGGAGATTCAATGGCCCAGTGGTTAGGGCAGCCGACTCGCGGTCACGGGATCTCGGATTCGATTTCCAGCGCTGGCGTGTTGAGTGTTTATTGAGCAAAAACACTTAAAGCTCTAGGAGGCTCAGACAACAACTTTCTCTCACGCTTTCTTCCAGTTTCTGTTGTACCTGTATTTCAAAGGAGCCAGCTTCATTACATTCTGTATCACGCTGAGTCTCCCCGAGAACTACATTAAGGGTACACGGGTCTGTGGAATGCTCAGCCACTTGCACGTTAATTTCACGAGCAGGCTGTTCATTTGATCGGATCAACTGGAACCCTCGTCGTCGTAATCGACGGAGTGCCAGGAGAGTTATACAAGACGTAAATCCACGTGCAACTGCTATATGATTCGCAACCAGTTTAAGAACACAGCATATAATTTCCTAAAATTACAAAGAAATATTAGTGTAGATAAGCTGGGCTTGAAGCTCAAATAATTACATTTGTCTGAAAAAAACCTCGTTTATTTTTATTGAGACTCCTTTTGCAATCTATAAATCTATGTAATTTATTTTTTCAAGTTGAAATATTATTTAAAAGTTAAAGTAATGTTTACAGTTGAAAGCACTCTTCTATATTGCTATATTTTGGAAAATATTTCACTTTGTTTAACAAAATCACAGTTTATCTATCTATCTATCTATCTATCTATCTATCTATCTATCTATCTATCTATCTATCTATCTATCTATCTATCTATTTATCTATCTATCTATCTATACACACACACACACACATATACATATGCATATACGTATATATTTGTCTATCCATTTATTCACCTATCTGTCTACACACACACACACACACACACACACACACACACACACACACACACACACACACAAGCACACACATATGCATGCGTGTATGTATGCATATATGTATAAATGCATATATGCAATGCAGTCAGTAAAAAGCTTACAGATCAAAGCCACACATAAAATTTACTCCATTACTAGAAACTGCAGAATTATTATCATTATTATTTTCTGTAATACTAGACTTAGAATTAAGAGATTTTTCTCAATTTTTTATAGAGCGACATGTCTGTAAAAACAAAAACAAAAGAAAAGAGGAAAGGAAACTTTTAACACAATTCTAAGCAAAAAAACAGGATAATCACCAACACACCCATACGTATGCACATGAATTAATATGCATATGTGAGAGGTGGTATCAAAATATTCCCGGGCTTGTTATGTTTAATAAAAAACAATTAATTTAACTACGTTTTAACATCATCTCCTTCGAAGTATTCACTTTGCGCTGCAATACACCGGTCCCAGCGTTCCTGCCAGTTTTGGAACCCACCCTGTAAGTCATTTTCCGTAAGCGAGTCAAACACCTTCTGCGATTCGGTTCGGATCACGACAACGGTCTTAAAACGTCGTCGTTTGAGCTGCATTTTCATATCTGGGAAATGATGGAAGTCCGCAATTGCTAAATCTGGCGAATACGGTGGGTGCGAACACGATACCATGTTGTTTTGGCGAGAACCTCATGATTGTGAAGAACTCAGTTACAGGGTGCATTGCCGTCGTGAAGAATCAAATTCTTCGCGCTCCATGTATCCGGTCAGTTTTTGCAAAATGTCCTTCCACAAAACTTTAAAAATATCGCCTTAAAACTCTTGATTGACTCTCTGGGACTGAGCGGGGTTGGGGTGATGCAGAATACCACATTGCTGAGAGTAACACTCGTGGCAGTTCTTCCAAATCACTCATCGTCTTCCAAGCAGGTTATTCCGCTTTCAAGTGCCGGTGTCCCTTGAAACGTTGTATACGATCTGTTACTTCATCACCGAAGCATGCTCAATGCCTCTGTAGCAGACTTTCTAACTTTAATGCAAAACACCACGTTGGCTTTTTGTTCCTGTCCGTGACAGCATGCAGCATACACAAATCTCAAAAACCTAAATTTCACAACTTGTAAAGTAAACACAGCGATGTCTCTTCGCACACTGCCTCATGGAAGTTACTGCGCACGCGACCGTGTGCTGACATTTGTTGGCGCGCTACAGTACTAGTTCGAAGACCTTTTGATACCGCCTCTTATATATATATATATATATATATATATATATATATATATATGAAAAGGAAGTTTGAAAACGTGACCATATAAGATATATTTTTCATGTTTCGGTTCTTCTTGAAAAACGAACCTAATCAAAAATATATATTTTTAAAAGTGCAATAAAAGAAAAGTTCATAATTATTTCTTACTAGAGTCAACAGAGTCCATGTGGAAGCATTAGGAACACTATACCTGTTTTGTGCGTTGGCTAGAAGCGTTGGCTGTAGTAGTAGTAGTAGTAGTAGTAGTAGTAGTAGCAGTAGTAGTAGTAGTAGCAGCAGCAGCAGCAGCAGTAGTATTAGTAGTAGTAGTAGTACTAGTAGTAGTAGCAACGTCACTACTACTACTACTACTACTACTACTACTACTACTACTACTACTACTATTAATTATAATAATAATAATACAGCCAACGCTTCTAGTCAGCGCACAAGACAGCCATTATGTTCCCACACATAAAACGCTTCTACGTGGAATCTGTTGACATTAGGGAAGAAATAATTATGAACTTTTCCTTTATTACACTTTTAAAAATATATATTTTAGATAAGGTTCGTTCTTTCAAGAACCGAAACATGTAAAATATCGCTGAGAAAATTAAAAATTATCTCTTATAGCGGCGTTTTCAAACCTCTTTTTTATAAATACCCACTCGTATGCCACCTACACTTTATATATATATATATATATATATATATGCGTGTATACGTGTGTGTATGTATATAAATATGTATGTACATGTATGTACATCTATATATATGTATGTGTATATATATATATCTATATCTATCTATCTATGTATCAATCCATCTATCTATCTATATACATATATATGTGTGTGTGTGTGTGTGTGTGTGTGTGTGTGTGTGTGTGTGTGCGTGGACGTATGTGCGCACGCGCGTGCGCTAGTATGGAGATAGATGGTAAAAGGAGTAGATATATAGATAACACACTGAACTTAATGCTTTTGCATTTGTCCAACGACTATGCATTAGATTTAGTATACCGTTGTTAGAATGAAATCACTACCACGGTGTTCGTATTTTTTTCCTAATGACTACAACAATCCCCGCACTCAAGGGCTCTACCGTACGATCATTTAATATTTATTTGGGGCATGATCAACCTCCATTTTTGTGTCTTTCCGATAGGACTCTCACGCTACAATGACCATAGACTGTCATATACATCAGAATACTGTGTCGCTAAATTTCTTCAAGCTGCGTGAGGATTTGGAAACAAATCAACGAAAGACTTTTGTTGTCTCTGTTGGTGAAATTTACATTATATTTCAGCAGTCATTTATCCTTGTATTTTGTGTTTCTCTCTGTATAAATGACCCGCAATCAATGGAGTAATCTATGTAATACGGTGATAAAAGTCGATCAATTGGCCGAGAATATCGTTCTTTATCAATATTTTTCCCTACACATGGCGCCGAGCTGACAAAAACGTTAGCACGCCGAGCGAAATGCTTAGCGGTATTTCGTCTGTCCTTATGTTCTGAGTTCAAATTCCGCCAAGGTCTACTTTGCCTTTCATCATTTCGGGGTCGATAAATTAAGTACCAGTTGCGTACTGCGGTCGATCTAATCGACTGACCCTTCCCCAAAATTTCTGGCCTTGTGCCTACAATAGAAAAGAATATTCCTTTCTACTCAACTCACGCCAATGATAATTTCGTGATATTTCATTAACATGATGAACATTTAAAAGAGATATCTCGCTTTTCTTTTGAAATATGTGTGTCTTCCACATTATACGATATTGCATGTTTAATTATTGAGAAATTAGAAGCAGTTGTGTAGTAATTATCTTGCTAGTTCCATAACCCCTAGGCATAAATGCTATTTTATAAGTAAGAAAATATGGCATAAATTATGAGCAGTTGATAGTCATATAAGACATGCAATACTACCACGAGGGAGTTCCATGTTGCTGCGTTCATGTGCGTTTCCTGCCCCATGGTAGGTTCATGCGGGACACTTGACAAAAAGAAGATCCAATTTTCTTTTGAAGACTAATATCGCCGAGACGACGACGCTTTTATTTCTGAGGAACATTCTAATTAAAAGACGTCATAGCAGAGCAACCTAGATTGCTAATGCAAGATTTGTGCAGCTGCCATTATCATAAACCGAGGGTGGTTTTAATGAAGATGAAGTAATTAAATGAAAAAGATAATTATCTTCAAATTTTGTGTAATTCAAATTAGCTAATATATAACTGATAGAAATATAAAAGAAGCACTACGGTAGTATACCATGTCTACATTTAACATTACACAACGAAGAATAACCAATTAAAATATACACATCACTTGAAATGCTACACCTTTCAATCACTTCCTACCCGTTATATAGATTCCTAAATCATCAAATGTGTATTCCTATATATTTTCAGCAGTTCAAAGAAACGTCGGGAGCCTGCTCTCTCATCAGACCAATCGCAAGGGTTGTCCTCTGTATATATATCTTGGGGGAGGTTTCTATGCGTACATTAACTTTCAATGATAGAAACGACTACCAACAACTGTGGAAAATATACCCATCTTCAGCATGCTATATTGAATACTGCAATGACACGTGATAACTATATATACACTCAACACGTACACTTCCCACAGCCAACTGACCAACAACCATGTCGCTTAAACTGTCATGTCTCACACATCCCACGCAGCTGCTTTATTACCCGATTATAACCTCATAGAAGGCCAACCCGTTGCAATATCAACCACTGAAGTGTTTTGCCACGGGCAACAACCTAAAGATATCAGTAGATTCTGTGACATCGAATTTCTTGTGAGAAACTTCAATTAGCTTTCCCTAAATTCAAACGTTACCGTTTTGGATAAGCGGACAATTATATGCCATATAGTCATTATAATGTAATGCCTGAGAAATTGACGGCGAGTTCGTGGTGTGCACGTCTTCGATCACAGACCAACATATACAAGGTTGTCATGCTGCTAAAAATGTCAGTAACTTATAAACATTTGAAAGGAACATCACCATACATAATTTCAGTATTATAGGAGGCCATGCAAATATTTTGAACATTACCTCTTCTCATATGACTAGGGAAAGACAGCCAAAACTTAACAAATTTTCAACATATTTATGCATTAATCTTTACGTACAGCACTCAAAGTCAATCTTTTATTTTAAGCTTAATGATTGTATAACTGCAGGCAAGTTCAATAACGTGTTGTTTGTATGAGAATATAACACGTTACGTATTTATATTATGATACGTACGAAAGAATATCTTCTTTTTTAATTAGTCGTATGAGATGATTTCACAATGTATTAGAGGATTCATTATTACATTCACATCCTACAGACACGCAAATAATCATGTAAGTGCACATGGACACACATACACACACAACTTATCTAATATCTCAGTTGGTTGCGCTTGGGAGTCCAACCGGAAAATCTAATGACGCTCGCTTTTGAAAGAGCCCCACGGAGGAGATGCTTCAGAATTTTGCCAAAAAGTACCCACCTACTGTGGACGACGAACTTAGGTGTTAATGTGTGTCTGTGTGTGTGTCACTACGCACACACATGCGCACACACATACATACATACAGCATATACGTAAGCTAAAATTGCCGATTCCAAAATGGCGAATGACAGAAATTTGACTTCAAATTTCAAGGATGTTATATTAAACATCATACAATATAAATTCTTTTTATACAGGAACATTCCTCGATGTCTGAGAGAATGTAAACTAACCGATAGCAGCCATAGCCCCCTACTCTATAAAAGAAGTGTGAATATGAGAGAGTTAATTCTGTTTTATTTCTGCAAAATAGATTCGAAACTGTTCTACATTGGTCTATTATATCATTCTCTTCTAGAATTTTTTTTTATCTGAGATATTAAAATATAAGTAGTGTGTGAACAAGAAGCTACAATTGTCTTAGTGATGCAAAAATAACTGAAATCGCTTTTACAAGATCAGATTGTAAAGTAAATCTTTGCCTGTATTAATCTGACATTGGTAATAGTTACAGCCAGGCCATAATGCCTATTTGGGTGAGTTGTGGCATGTCAGAGCTTAAGTAGGTATGTAAGATGTTAACTGACAGCTAATGATTTGTAATAATTTCGCAGAGACCAAACGTTCTTCTAAAGTGTTCACCAGACCGATTCGTTTCATTAACTTTTATTTTAAGAATATTTATCATATAATGACAGCCACAATTCAATGGAGAGCAGGAAGTTTCGATTTCACGCCTTAAGTTTCTGTTATGATAAATAGTGTTAATTAGTTATGGAATAACATCTTCGTTATCTATCATATAAGTTGCTAATTTAACCTTTTGGATATTACAACCGCATTTCAACTAATCATTCTGTATAAGACGAAACGGTGAGAAATATTCTTATGAACAGACGTTCCGTTTCTCCACCTCGACATAAATCTACTAAACGGCATTATTTTATTTTATACACTTATAAAATTTGATCGAACGTGACAGGAATAATATGTTTTTTTTTCTTCTTTTTACATTGACACTTGTAATTACTTGTGAATTATATTCTCTACTGATTTGCACAACATCTGTCTATCAAATCAATATTGTTAATAGCATCTTTAAGTTCAATAAATCTACTCAGATGTGTCATTCAATATGAAATTCTAATCATTGAATTGCTAAACAACCGAGAATGTTTAGTGGTGTTTCATTTGTTTGAATTATAGAAAGTTCATTATTATAAATCCAGTGAGATGTTTTAACATTATAATATAATTAAGACATTATAACCATTAGTATATTCCCCCTAAATAACTATAAAACCATTGACGAGTGCAACCACATAACATACCCTGCGTTTAGCTTATATATTTAGATACCAACGTGTAGTGTTTGATGACAGATGTATATGAGTCACAAAATAAAGCAATTTTAATGTGTTGAAGGTAAGAACGAAAGGATCGTTGGTAATTACAGGGGTCCCCCTTTTCATGTGATATACAACTGCTTATTATGAAACAAATCCTTGATGGATCCTCTCTGTCTCTGTTATGTATATATATATACATATGTGAGAATGTGTGCGTATACAAATGTTTTAGTTAATCTGTATTATCTCTTAAATTATTCAGTTTGATAATAATACTGTCACTATAACATTAATGGATTATAGTATATTAAGTTTGCATAACGAAGTACCATTAATGTTTCCATACCATCCCCAGGAATGCGTCTAGTGTGTAAATTGGTATATCTAAAAACTTAACACTGCTGTATACGGTGGCTCTATAAGCAATGTGTTCGGAAGTGAGAATGGGTTATAAGGGGGGCTAATGATGGGGTAGCAATCCCCTAAACCTGGCACACACACTCATTACCCATTTTTGTCTTCGATTTCATTGTTTGTTTACATCTGACGCCTGGATACGAAATGCTATAGCAAAAATCAGCGGTAGTGGCTGTAATTTCTGTAGAAATAACCTTAACAAAATTATGTCGTTATAACAGACGCAGGCACAAACATGCACACACACACACACACACACACACACACACACACACACACACACACACACACACACACACACACACACACACACACACACACACACAGACACACACACACACACATATACACACACATACACACACACACACGCACACACACACACACACAGGTGCTTCTATGCACACATGCACAGATAAACAGATACGAAAACACACACATTCTAAATATAGTTCAAATAATGTTATATCTGTCACTTTGAATAGACAAGGGAAAATGTTTCCAGAGATGTGTTCTGAAGCTTAGTAACGTAGTTAAACACAGAGAAGAACTTTAATTCCATGGATATTACTTATGAAATTATTTTCGTAAGTGGTAACCTTTTTACAAAAATATATTTCTTACATACTCAGACGGAGATTTATGTGATTGGCCAGAACACTTCCATGATGACTATTATAGAAAAGTGCCTGTATAAACTAGACATGTACATGGCTGAGTACGTGGGCGTAAATTATGTAAAGCGTGTTTTCATACAGAGAGACTGTCATACAGATTGGTGGGGGTGCCCAAAAGAAGCCGGAAATGTTGTGTGTGGGACAAGCCCATTGCAGTTTAGGCTTTCACCGCTAGAAACCGCTTGATACGACCCCCCCCCCCACCGGGCATCAGTATGCAGAGCGGTGTCGTCGAGTGTAGCAATTTTTACATGGCGCGTCTTTACTTCTCCACTGTTCGTTGATATTTTGATGGCTGGAACGAAGGAACAGCGTTTTTCTTTGAAATCCTGTTTTCTGCTACGGAGAACGGCGGCCACGAGGACGCTGCCATGAGGAAAACACAATTTTACGAGTGGTTTTCACGCTTTAGTGATTGTTAATTGTGGCTTCAAGACCAACCTCGTTCAGGACGGCCGTCGACCTCCCAAACGGATGTAAACACCAAGAAAATTCATGAACTGATTTTGAAGGGTCATCACTGAACGATTGAGGAAACAATTGATATTATTGGTGGGTCCTGGAGCTCCTGCAAATGAATTATGAGCGAGGAATTTCGAATGGAAATTATTGCAGCTAAATTTGCGCCTCGCTTGTTGACGGAAGATCAACATCAGTCACGACTGAATGGGTATCGTATAAGCTCAAAGAACAGTTGGAAGTAGATCCTGACCTATTTTCGAAGGTGACAAAAGCTAGGAATTTGCAGATGTAGAAGAAGTAAAGGAAGAAAACGACGAAGGCGTTAAGAGACATTAATTCGCAAGATTTCCAGCACCTCTTCGGACAGTGGAAAACGCATTTGGACCGATGCATTGCTTCAAATGGAGAATACTTTGAAGGCGATGAATGTGTAAACATGGAAAACTATGTGAATATAATGATATTGCAAAACTCAGACTTCCTTTGAGTACCCCTTCGTATATATAT
>NC_068985.1:6330691-6333978 GCF_001194135.2 Octopus bimaculoides
TATATATATATGCATATATATGTTTACTACTATAAGAATTGTTATCTTAAAAGAAGGAGCAGCTACAAATTATTCTTGTCAATAACTAATGTAATATCACTTAACTATGAAAAAGGTTTCGACCAGAAGCCGCAAATTTGAACAATCTGTAATATTTGTAATTTTCTCAGGAGCCAAAGGTAGCATCTACGACATTTACAGCGTTTCCACGAGTAGTAACATCAATGTATTTTCTCACCGGGGTCTTGTTTCGAACTGGATTTTGGTAAAAGCAGGCAAGTCAACAAGTGGTGATGTTAGTCAGAAGTCTACAACCAAAATTTACCGTGATAGTACGTGAACTTACCTGACACGCATACACACGTATATACAAACACAACCATCTGATACCACCAGCGCTTGTCCACACGGTAGCTCACACGCACACACATAGTAGATACACACGTATGCACACGAGTTGTGCAGAATCAAGAATTCATAAATTCACACCGGGTATCGATTCCATGTTACTAAATTTCCTTCAAAGACTCTCCGGACAGTGAGAATCCTTCTGCTTTCTATCCAGCCAGGTGGTGCAAGATATTCAAATCGGGGTCTCTTTTTCATTGATTTGATGTCGCTGAGAGTTTAAATTTCAATTTGAATTACATTATATGAGCCGCCTTGACAAACGTCAGTCCAGATATTCGTAGTAATCTTGTACAACCTGCATCTTTCTTCTAAAGCGCCTACGACATTGCAAGTTACTTAGACGCTAACAAAACTGTCTTGAAATGATAATAATAATAATAATAATAGTAATAATAATAATAATAATAATAATAATAATAATAATAATAATAATAATAATAATAATAATAATACAATTAAACCGTGTCTTTATTACCGGCATAATGCCTCTCCCAAGGTTTAATTGTATTTCTTTCAACACACGTATCAACATCAAGAATCTTGCACACGAAATACACATACGAAAAATAATAATAATAATAATAATAATAATAATAATAATAATAATAATAATAATAATAATAATAAATACTATAAAATAGTTAATTTAGGAGTTACACACACACACTACTATGCAATACGCCTCCAAAATAAAAGAAGAATAAATTCATATGATAAATACCCAAGAAAGTGACCAAAAACCACATGTGCCATTTGAAGGTCGATACCCGACAAAAGAACACAACCTGCGCTACGTAAGCAACACACACGATAAGAAATAATACAATCAAAGATTCAAACAAAACCCCATATAGGAAACATACTGATACAATACAATATGTCACAACCTAGAACCCCAAAAATGCAGAACACCAAAGGTACAACAAGTGATGCAATAGAAAATTGCCTGAAATTTTCAGGTGTTGAGAAACAATAGCAGTGATGATGGCGAACTCTAGTTGCACCAGCGAAAATGAAGCTGGACCTTTAAGGAAAGCCTCTCGCTCGGCAGTGCATCTGTAAAGATGCAGACTGACCGCCGCTGTCATCTTAATACAGCATCAGTAGGTAATAGAGCAAGGAGGAGAAAGTGGACCAGAGAAAAAAACAGGATAGTGATACAGTGCTATTTAGAAAGTGAACCTAAAAGAAGGGGTTATAGAAAACGGATGTTTAAAGGGTATGTTTAAAGTGACTGAGCAGAGATTGGTGCATCAAGCTAATGTTACTGGGAGCGATAAAATGATCAAATAAATACCACTAGTGTTTGATATGATCGAGTTCCGTATTCCTCACGTATTCTGACCTCGTGCCAAATAAGAAAGGATTATATTAGATGTTTCTAAGGCGGCCCAGGAGCTGGGTTTCAGTTGTCGCGTGAATAAATTGTTATCGACATTTTTTTTACTCATTACGTTCTAAGTATGAATTCCGCCGAGTCTTGCTTCGCTTTCCTCGTTTCAGTGTCGATATCATATGTACCAGTTGAATACTGGGGTCCGTGTAATGGAAATACCTTTTTTCCCTTACAGTTACTTCCCTTAGCCAAAATTTGAAACCATTATAATAGATACTTCAACCTGGCTGGACAGAATTAATTGGTATTACTATAATTAAACATAAATTAATATTTTTTTCCTAAAATAAACAACATACAAAATATGAAAATCGCTTCTGGGGAAAAACAGAATTCTCTCATTCTATTCACAACAGCAGATTGCGACTAAAATTTATGTTTTGGGGTATCAACCAATATAATTTTGCCGATAAGATTGTATTTGAAATACCAAGCATTCAAAATAAAAATAGACGCCGTTTCTCCTACTCGCAACACGTTCTAGCGTTCATTCAAACATTATTGATGACTTTCGATTAAGTTACACACGTAACTTGTGAATCGTCAACGTGTCTTTAGTTATGCAAATTATGTACACTATCAGCGTTAAAATGAAGTCACTGTACGATGAAAGAAACATTTGTTTTCAGTGTTACTGTCGATCGTCAATGAGATTAGAGGCAAACATTTTAATTTGAATCAGGAAAGACAAGAAAACACTTAAAGCGGTATAACTTAAAAGATTAGTCGGCGTCAGCCATTCTCTCTGCTATCTGTCAGCGTTTTTTCACTTTATTGGCATTATGTTTTTATCTCATGTAATACAAGTAGAATGCTAGGATTACGCACCCGCAAGAAAGATTTAGGTACAGGTTTATGCTTAAGTAAAATTCCATCCAGACGAAACTCATTAGCGACTATTGAAATTTTGATAGATTTTTTTTCATATCTCCCCATTGGGTTTTCCAAGTAAAACGAACCAGACAAACAGATTAAATCCAATACTCATAATTTTGGTTTTTATCAATAATAAAATGCAATAGAACATATATTTTGAAATGTAGAAGAATTGAGGGTTGCTTCGGTTTTCTTTTTTCCTGAAAATATATTTCTTCGGTGTAAATCGATTCCATGAAGTAAGAATTCGTTTTGAATCTTTCACCATTAGTCGATTCTATCCATTTTATGCAAAACGGCGACAACATGTGTTTTGTTCATGCCTAGTGTTATCGGTTGCAGCGATACGTTGGAAAGAAAAGCAATTTGCACGGAAGCGAAATTCGAATCCGGAAAATTAGAAAAAAAACGTCTGTTTACAGTTTATAATAAATGTACACAAAATGCGATATCTTAATTTGATGAATCGAGTGGAGGATACACACCTGCGTGCGTGAGTACCGTCACACTAATACACCTGCTTGTTGTTTATACACCTATCCCCGTCTTTTATTTTTCTGTAAGTTTCAACTATATATATATATATATATATATATATATATAT
>NC_068985.1:6334412-6337124 GCF_001194135.2 Octopus bimaculoides
TATATATATATATATATATTCTTTTGCATGTTTCGGTGACTTGACTGCGACTATGCCGGAGCACCGCCTTTAGTCGAGCGAGTCGACCCCAAGATTTATTCTTTGTAAGCCTATTACTTAATCTATCGGCCTCTTTTCCAAACCGCTAAGTACGGAAAGGTGAACACACCAGCATCTTGCTGTCAAGCGATGCTGGGGTAACAAACACAGACACACAAATACATAAATACATACATACATACCTATATATATACATGCATACATAATATACATACATGCGTATATATCTTTCAAACACAGAATGTGACATTAAATACAAAATATTCAGGTTCTTGTGAAACATGCCATCATGAAATCAAGCGCATGAATACGACAGAAGGCCAAATTGTGCCGGAGGAAAAAAATATCGAGCTGTTTATTAAGCATTTAAGCAATATAAATGCAGCATGCAAAACTTATGATGTACTTAAATACAAGCGTTCATTCGTAAGATCATATATAAATTTTGTGTAACCACCATCTTATCTTAATCGTATAATGAACTCATTACAAGTGTCAAAAGAAAGACTGAATTCACTGAGATAAATTACACACAATAATGTACAACACCGTTTTATTTAGATCAATCCAGATACATGAAGTTCTTCATTAGTTTCAGGATAGAAATACCAGCTACTTGCCTATAAATTTCAGCTGTGATTTAACAAGTCGCATTTCTGAAAGTTGCAGAACTACAATTATTGATATTGCTCCTTCTGCAACTTTTCTTCGAAACATAACCACACCCAGCCTCACATAATTAACGCACATCTTTATTTTTGTACCTCTTTCGATATCAATACAAAGGCTATAAACTGTTGCTTGGTAATGTTCACCTACACAAAAATTAACCGTTCGTGTTACGCTCTGTTGTAAAACATTCACACGTATGTGTATATTATGATACTGCAGAATGTATATTTTGGAGGATATCCTAAAACTCCTGTGACATCAGAGACTCTCTAACGCAGGGCTGGAAGCAAATAAGGAGTCACGGGTCACTGAAAAGTTTGCGAAGAACTTTGATGGACAAACAACAACCGATTGATTGTTTAACCAAAACGTTACACAAAGGATAGATTAGTTATTTGGTTAGATATTTAACCAACTGACTAACAATAAAGGAGCGGAATTGAACCTGTGCGTGTGTTATTAGTATTGGCTCTCCTACGAAACAACAAAATTGTAATGCACGAGGGAGTGTTAAAAAGTAATACTATTTTGATTAGGACAAGTATAATTACCAAGACGGGAACATGTATCATACATCAAAATGAAACTGGTCCTCTGTGGATCACATCCCTACGTCTCAACATATTCACCGTTTCTGTCAAAAGCAATGTTCCACCTTCGAATGAGAGCATGTATCCCTGCTCCGTAAAATTCTGTTGACAGTACTTTGAGCCTCTTCTTCACTACAGTTTTCACATCCTCGTCACTGGAATAATATTTGCCTCTCAAACACTCTTTCATGGGGCCGAAGAGATGATAATCTAAGGCGCTAAATGAAGAAGTGGATCAAAGAACAGTCAACAGAATTTTACGGGGCAGGGATACATGCTCTCATTCGAAGGTGGAACATTGCTATTGAGAGAAACAGTGACTATGGTGAGAAGTAAGGATGTGATCCACAGAGGACCAGCTTAATTTTGATGTATGATACATGTTCCTGTGTTGGTAATTATACCTGTCCTAAAGAAAATGCCATTACTTTTTGACTCACCCTCGTACCTTAAGTATAACATGTTAAATTTCCTTTTGTCACGATATGTGATTCTCGATAGGGAAAATCCAGCAACCTTTATACTTACATGTCTTTGGACATGTATCGTCATATAAACAATACATGTTTGGCTTCATGTTATCTTTGACGGAAAGACGAAGATGTCGGCATAGAATGATATAAGTGGAATAGTCATCTAAACGATTTAAGAAAACGTAGGTTTGTATCATGTTTCCTGTTTTATCACTTCATGTTCTAAAAATGGTGATAAGTATGTTTTGAGTGGAACTAATATTTCCAATATTTTCACATAAAGTTTTATATAAATTTTGCCAAATGTATATGTCCAGCATTTTATGCATGGACCTCTCTCTCTCTCTCTACATAGTTTCTGAAACACCCGATCGACATCCAAACTAAACATCAGCATGATCGTCAACACCAAAATATAGGACTCCTGCAAAGATGTTTATCCTCACTTTTCCATTCAGACAGCAACAATGCAGCAAATTGTTTATCGGAATTATTATCTGAGTGAAAGATGCAAGCTATATTCTAAATATATCACCACACTAAACATATGTTGTAAGTATGTAAAACAGCAAATAAGATTCTAGGAAGTGATTTATTGTATATTGACTATTACACGAAGTAAAAACACTGATAAATCTAATTTGTTAGTATGTTTTCATTGTCGATATGTCAAATATTTCAAAATATTATCTTCAAATGAAATCTGCTTTTTTTTACTATATTGTATTGCTTCCATTGTTAAAGACTCTACATGACACACTGGAGGCAAGTGGCACGCAGAAGTATTAAATGGTTTTGATAAAATTTCAAAGAGCCCACGGGAGGTGTACATGCATGTATATATGTATGTATGTATGTATGTATGTATGTATGTATGTATGTATGTATGTATGTATGCATGTATATATATATATATA
>NC_068985.1:6337659-6351989 GCF_001194135.2 Octopus bimaculoides
TTTTACTTGTTTCAGTCATTTGACTGCGGGCATGCTGGAGCACCACCTTTAGCCGAGCAAATCGACCCTAGGACTTATTCTTTGTAAGTCTAGTACTTATTCTATCGGTCTCTTTTGCCGAACCTCTAAGTTACGGGGACGTAAACACACGACCATCGGTTGTCCCCAGCGATGTTGGGAAGACAAACACAGATACACAAACATATACACACACATACATACATACATATATATATATACAAACATTTATATATATATATATATACAAACATTTATATATATATATATATATATTCAGGTGAATACGGTGCTTAAGATTAGGCACCAGAAATAAGTATGGTATTATCCATACAGTTTCGAAATAAGGTGATTAAAATCAAAATAAGCAACAAGGATATCCAAATTTAATGCAGTACGATCGTTTCATGCGACCTCATTTAATTAAGCAACGTGAACATTACATCAAATGTAAAATGCAGAGCAATCCTCAGCTGCACAAAGATATAGAAATTTAATGAAATTACAGTTCAACGGAAGGACATAGTTTTATAACTACATTTAACACCCCAAGTAGAAAGGAAGAATACAAAAAAACATTTTGACTTAGCCAGACCTTACAGGCTAGTAAATAATTCTATGCAGATTTTTAACTGTCACTAATTTTATTTGTTTTTTTCTTTTGTTTCTGATTTGTGGACCATGTTATCAGACCTAATGATTCAAAGCTTAAGAGGGCACTGGCATTTTCTTTGTAGGCAAATGGGTAAACAGTATAGACAGTAAATGTGGATGATATAGTTATAAAATTTCATAGGGTTTACTGACAAACTACTATGGGAGTGGTTTCTCGAATAGCAGGCTAGTTTTATAAACCGCTGTTGTTTGTAGCATAAGAGATCCCATTTTCGGAAAACGTCCAGCTACGCTCAAGGGAATATCAGAAGGTATGATTTCAACTATAGAGTTCGGAAATTGTTCAGTTCGTCTAACAAGGAGCTCTATTTCGTCTTTAACTTTTTCATTGTGATTTTCAATCGGTGTAGGTTGATGTGCATGTTCGGAAGGCGTTGTGCAAATTTCATCATCAATCGTTGTCAGTCTACGATCTGTGCATCCCCAGTAAGTTTTTTTTCTTTTCTCGTTCTATTAATAATATAGGCGTACCGTTTGTATAGAAGCTTTCTACCTCCTTGTTCTGATTTGATGAACTCTATGATCGATACTTGCGCATGTTGGCTTATTGTCCAGTCAGCCGGTTTTCCAATCGGCGAATTGTCTGCACACGGATGTGCACAGTTAATATTTCAAGGCATATGCTTCCCTGCAACTTTAAAGTCTATATATATTCCGATAAATATACCAATGAACATACGTATATGTAAATGCAGCTTTTAGTCCGATATAAATCAATATCTGTCACTGTATTCAGGGCCTCGTAGGCAGGTATATGGGAAGAAGGAAGGTTTCCTTAAACTGATAATTAGTTCCAAATGTTTACATTATTGTGCTAGGGTGTATGATTATGTTGTATATCAACGGAATATTGGAAATTTGAGCGCAAACTGAGCAAACAGCAACAATTGTATGGTTCTAACTAAGCACTACATTCCATCGAGATATTTTCCTCGGGACCGAAAGAATGAAGGGCAACATCGTGCAGAGAGTAAAAATAATAATGCTAGGCTTTGTTTACGATAGTTTATCGACTCTGTTATTACTCATCGATTTTTGTCGATGAATACTTAAAAGTCTCGTAGATGATTTTTCTGAAACGAAGCATTGCGATTTATTCCACCATGTCCTTCATAATTACTTATTCGATCTATCACAGTAAAAGTAATGAAGATCACCCGGGGCTTTGGAGTTGAATGCGACATAGAATAAGATAACTGCAACACAGAAGATAACACAAACTTTCATTGATGGTTGCAGTGATTCCACTTCCTATACGCTAATAATGCCCTTAAAATACATTAATGCCTCAACCAGAAATATCTATGTACACGGCCTGTTTGCCTTCAAACGTATTTCATTATCCAAAATGTTTTGAAATAGTCGCAGTACAACATCAATTTTAGGTATATTAACACACGGAGATTATTTTAAAGATAGAAAATTAAGGTTTCATAACACGATTTATATATATTTTATCATTATATTCGAAAATAACAACGCGTGGATACTTTTCTCATTTTACGATCCTGTATTTTGCTAAATTCCTTTTCTATGTTTCTGTTATAAAACATTTATCTACAGGAATATGGTAACTTATTTATGGAATTGATGAAATTGAAAGAAACCAATTGATTTTTTATAAGCTCTGAGGTTTTTCTCCGTAAACATCTTTAAAACTTTGTTACCATTATTGGAATGATCATTTTCGCAATAATAGCATGTACCCACTTTATGTAATAACATAATTTATACGACGACAATGTTATCAAAATTTCATTTTTATTTCAGCCAATCTCATACATTTCAGATCACTTCTTTATGATTTATTTACATAAATCCTATTTAGTTTTGTGACTTACTCAAATTTATATTCAAATCCGATCGCACTCTGAGTGGTTTGCAAATTATCTTAAATATTATAGTACATTCGTAATTCAAAATACATGTATTTTTTAAATTTATTTATTTATTTGTGTTTCAGCCAAGTGGCTGCGGTCATGCTGGTGCACCACCCAGAAAATAAAATTTGTAACAATGGGAGACAGAACCTATTACGTCAAAGTTTTACCTACGTAATATTATTCACGTGCATGCACTGATTAAGTATTAATTGTTTTCTGAGATCTTATGATTAAATTCTTCATGGCTTGAAATTTTCACTCAATATTTCTGTGCTAAAATGCTGTCTTAAATCTATCGTACAAATTCCGATGGCAACGGAACACTTTCGAGCGAGAAGCTGGTATGTTTACTCAGTTCAAATCCAAAACACACAGCAACGCCATTATGATTCATACAAAAAGAATTTATTCACTGAAATGCAAATATTATTATAATACAATTATGGCATATAAGCATCCTTACGAGCATGTTCCTAAGGTGTGTCCGTGTAATTGAATAAAGATAGGGTATTTTACTTGAACGTATTCAATTCGTAATTTACTGTTCAAAGAAATGTGAATAATATGATTTCAGACGGACGAGAAATTCGTAAAATGGAAACAAAATCAGCAAAATAATAATGCAATCAAACAGTGTATTTGTTTCGTCTCAATGGACTCCTATCAACTTTGAAATGTGATTAAGCAGGTAAAATTTTATAGTCGCAATTCCATGCAGGTCGTTTAATTCCATTTAGATGTAGGTGTACATTTTAAATGTAATTTGAATGACTAATTTACTATTCACACTATTCATTTTCGTAGTTTCATTTACTAACGTTTCTTAGAAATACTCGTATATTTTGGTCAGCGGATAAGGCATATGTAATGCACACATTTTCCGAGGATTAGTATACATTCATGTCAACACTATTGCTTGTTGTACAAAGAATTGCATTGAGACAATACGTTTTTAGAAAGCAGAATTAGTGGTCCGCCGGAAAGATATTCTTAGCAGACAGTCATTAAAAAGGAAGCATAAGAAAGAAAATATAACAAATAAATACCTAGGAGACATACTAAAAATATGTGTATTATATAAACGATTTACTGGGACTTGTATACCCATGGGCATATATATATATATATATATATATATATATATATATATATATATATATAACTTGCTGTATTTGGAGATGGTCATGTTGCCAGTTTAGCCAATAAAAACACACGCACTATATATTTGATATTAATTTGCTTCAGCTTTATTTTATTTTTTACCATAATCGTATTTCTGCCAGGGTTATTTCGTCACACTTTTGTGATCTCATAAGAAAGAAAAGAGCAAAGGACCACTGATGAGGTCACAGAAGTGTGACGAAAGAACACTGGCCAAAATACGATTAATGTAAAAAAAAATATATAGACCTGAAGCAAATTAACACCAAATATATAGTGCGTGTGTTTTTATCGGCTAAACTGGCAACATAACCATCCCCAAATACAACAATATATACATATATATTGACAAGGGATTAACCTCCCAACAGTAAGCGTGAGTGTCAGACCATCGATGATTGCGTATTGAATTAATCCTCATCAGTGACACCTTTTTGTAAGCTTAGTGGACTGAAGCGAAAGGAAGTGAAATAAGTCACCAGTACCTGGAATCGTAATTAATTTGTGACTAGCCACCTTGATAATTTATAATTTTCGCTTTACCATTTTGGTGAACCAGCCACAAACCTCTATAGAATTTTCAATAAACTGGTCAATGTAACCGTAGGTAACGGAGTAAGCGTTCCTGATGAAGATTAATTCGATCCAAAATTATCGATAATCTGACATTCTCGCTTGCTGTAGGGAGGTTGCCTCTCTTGTCAGACAATCGATAAGTGTTTTGTCCGTGGCTAAGTGTCGATCGATTCTCCCATGTGTTAATATGTTCCACCTTGCGACAATGTATACATCCCGCTTGGATATTTGCACACCGTATTCTTATTTGATCTGCCTACCGTGAAATATACATATTTTCCCCCCGATTATTGTACATCAAAACAAAAACAAAATTCCACAACCTTCCGTCTCAATAAACCACTATTTTTCCTGAAAGTGGCTTTTCATATTAGAAGCTAACTTCCCTCCAACACCTCGATCCTCGGGTCTTATATATATATATATTTGTAGTATAGCTAACATTATGTGTTATTGTATAGTTTCCGTTCTTGCCCTAAAATATTGTGTGACAGCTGAAAATTGAAAATATTGCTTTTCTTTAGGTTTTAATCAGGAATTCATACAACCGAATGGAAGACGTATTGGAAAGAGTAAACATATAAACGTACCTAGAGTGCATGCAGGAGTCTTATATTGTTCTTATTGTCCCATATTTTCGGAAATAAATCAAATTACATTTATATTCTTTCCTTTTCATGACTGGTAATACAAGAAGATTCGCTTTCATACTTAACGGGTATTTTGTTTTTCTCTGATGCTTGAATTCTGAATCTAATTTCTTTCATGTTTTAAGAATTGAAAAATTATTTTATTACTGCAAGAAAGTTTTCTTTTCTTTTTTTTTATTATTATACTTTCAATCATGGCGCCTACTCAAAACAATAATGCATCAACGGTTTAATGGCTGGTAGTTTGGGAAACACCTGCTGCGGAGCGAATTTTGTGCAAAAATACCCTGTTCAAAGTAACGTCTGTTAACGTGAAATCACCAAAATATATCATCAAAAGATGTGAATGGGTATACTTTGTTGTATAGCTGTCTGCATAGGAATTTTTGTTAGAAAGTGGTTGGTGTTGTCTTTGTAACTAAATATCGGCAAGAAATAAACAAACATTTAGATCAATACTTCTGGCTTTTCATATTTGATATAGAAATTACACGTTATTTCATAGTTTTGAATAATGCTTAAGATCTTCAAATAAATTTAATACAACCGGTTATACGATAAACAAAAGATGTATAAATTTTCTGTTTTTGCTGCAGATCAAAGCAATTGCGTTTTATATCATTTAATTCGGAATTCTGATATTGTTTTCGAAATACTTTTGTATTTTTAACTTAAATCAATTTAAGTATAACTACTATACCAAACGTTAACTCCAATATTGAGCTCATTTCATTGTAAAGTATGAAGTCTAAGAACGACTGTACTGTATAAATTATCTAATTACATCAAAACCAACTCGTGAAAACTACATCAAATTTCATTTCGTTTTATGCACTCTATAATAAATACAGAGTTGACTTTTCTTAATATTTGTCAAATTGTTTAAATACTGAATTCTACCAAACGTCGTAAACGTCACCAAAATCTTGTAATTCAAGAACACGTGAGAAGTATATATTATAATTAACATTCTTTTGATTTGCTAATTGATTTAATCATGATTAGGTTAAGAAGTTTGCTTCGCCACTACAGAATCTATCCAACTTCACGGATCTTTCCATGTAAATATGCTTTACCATAATTGTGCAAATTTTTGATAATTTCTACAGAAGGCTGTGTCATTCATGTTCTTGGAATGTACATTTATTCCGTCCGTTGACAGCTTTTTAAACAATCGTCTGGATTTCGCAGTGTATCAATGGCGTCAGTTTTCATTACAAACATTCAGCCCAAGCTGGCATTCTAGAGATAAAATCCTAATTTCTATCCAATCGTTTCAGAATCGCCCTAAAAAACAAACTTTATGGATGTTGCAATTCCACTTCAGAATAATTCATTACGTATTCTCATTATCCAATATTGAAATAACGGCTAATCGAAAATGAAAAAAACAGATTGGAGCACTGCTCAAACAACTGGAAAGTAGATGCTGTACCACATATAGATATTCTTCAAAAACTCCATTATATACTCTATTTGGTTAACGTGCAGTGATACTAGTATCCCCAAATTTCACTGCGAGTACCTCATAAAGCACCGGCTTATCTTTGTGCATCTTTCTCGACTACTCCAATGGCTGTTTCAGTTTCACTACTCTGGCAGAGTTCTGCATCGTCCAGTAAATAATTCATTCGAAGATAACCGGAACACTGTAGTTATATATGATTCTATTTAAACAGTAGAATGACGATGACATATGTAACTATTCTGTTAGAATGTTCATGTAGTATTTATGCTGCTATATTAATTTTCAAAAGATAACGTACAGATGACCCGTTGAATTCTTTTGCAGAGACTGTGGTGTTCTGTGGGAATACTAAACTTCGCACACACCCCGCCGTCATTTCATGTAATAGACATTGTTTGACATATGTTATTTCAGCTTAAAGCGTAAAAATACGCTTAATAATGAATCAATATTGGGCGTTGAACTGGCAGAATCATTAGCACACCGGGTAAATGCTTAACGGCATTTTGTCCATCTGTACGTTCTGAGTTCAAATTCCGCCGAGGTCATCTTTGACTTACATCTCTTTGAAGTTGATAAAAGTAATCCCTGTTGAGTACTGGTGTCGATGTAATCAACATAGTTCCTCCACCGAAATTTCTGGTCTCGTGCCAAAGTTAGGAACCAATTTTAGAACACAATAACTTCATAGGAATGAACCAATATGGTAAAGAACTGAATACAATCTCTGTTATTATCTTCGTTATATAAGACAACGAATAAGGCAAATTTCAGTTACTCACTACAGTTTAAATGGCTTATTTATCTTCCTTGAAATTTCACTCACAATGCAAGAACTGGTTCTCTTTCCTTACAGAATACATAACTGCATTAGATATCTACTCAGCGGAGAAATTCTTATATTTGTGAACAAATTTTTCTAGGTATGAAACAGATTAAAGATGGAAAGTTGTTGAGAGAGGAGGAACTAGTTGGTTATTGCAAACTGTTACTTTCTCGAACGTGGATGTCACGATAGGAGCAGTGCAGCATGGTCTAGGTTCATCTGGTCCTGATATACAGTCGATTATGTGATTCCTTGAAGGTCATTACTGGGCTGGAGTAATGAAGGTCATTTGCTGAATGACAATATATCACGTTGATCTTGTCGACGTCGTTTTCTGAGTATATGTTCGCGGCTTTAACTAGGCGTCTTTATTTTCTTCTGTCGTATTTGCGATTGCCAGCTCTATTTTGTGTAGTCCGTCATAAAACAACCAATAAAGAAGCAATAATTTTATTAAGGTATGTACGAATTGTTTCGTTATATATCATATAGTACACTATATTATAAAATGTCTTTTCTTTCTGTTACTTTGATTATTTTATCAAAATGATTTAACAAAAAAGTATAAAAGAAAAACCAGCATCACGATATGAATAGAAAAGCACAATAGCATCTAAAGTAGATAGGCCACACCTTTTTAGAAAGGTTATATTTGATTACATCGACCCAAATACTTCATTGGTACTTATTATATCGACTTTGGAATGATGAAAAGTAAAGACGACCTTGTCAGAATTTAATCGCAAAACATAAAGAAACATAACGATACATTGTGGCCATGTTGATATAGCTAATTTATCACCCTTGACAGGAGAAATTATTAGAACAAAAAATGAATATCTTTGCTCTGTTATTAAAATTCGGTTAGCTACTACCTTGCAACAAATACAAGGTATTCATGGTAAACCATATAAAAAGAGCAGAATAAATTCGTGTTCATGTATATAAATCGATAATAGCATAAAAAAATCTTCACCGTCGGCAACCTCGGACTCCCGATCTCCTAAATATAGTAACAGCCGGCGCTTCATCAAACAATTCATTTAAAATATCTCATTGAATAAGATACGTTTCTACTCTAAGCACAAGGACAGAATTTTTTTCGGAAAAGAGGCAAGTCGATAAGATCGACTCCAGTACGCAGCTGGTACTTAACTTATCGATCTTGAAACGATGAAAAGCAAGACCGACCTAGGCGGAATTTGAACTCAGAACATAAAGACAGACGAAATATCGCTAAGCATTTCGTCTGGTGCACTAACGATTCTGCTAGCTCGCCGCCTTTCTTTTAAATTATATTCTTTTCTACTCTAGGCACGAGGATAGGAATTTCTAGGGAGGGGCCAATAGATTAGATCAACCCAGTAAGCAACTGGTACTTAATATATCAACCCTGAAAGGATGAAAGGCACAGTCGACCGCAGCGGAATTTGAACTCAGAACGTAAAGAGAGTCGATTAGATCGAGCCCAGTATGCAACTGGTACTTAATTTATCGACCTCAAAAGGATGAATGCTAAAGTCGACCTCGGTGGAATTTGAACTCAAAAACGTAAAGACAGACGGAACTAAGCATTTCGCCTAGCGTGCTAAAGTTTCTTATTTCTTTACTGTCCACAAGGAGCTAAACATAGAGGGGACAAACAAGAAGAGACAAACGGATTAAGTCGATTATATCGACACCAGTGCATAACTGGTACTTATTTAATCGACCCCGAAAGGATGAAGGGCAAAGTCGAACTCGGCGGAATTTGAACTCGGAACGTAGCAGCAGACAGTATGCCGATAAGGATTTCGTCCGGCGTGCGAACGTTTCTACCAGCTCGCCGCCCCCCCTATTCAATAATATAGTAATAGAAAGTATATGATATATTTTCTGAACAATATGTAGATAGACTAAGGTTAGCGTCCCTATATACAGGTGCCTATTTATCTAAGCAACATCATAAACATGGGAGCCTATACTATGAGTTATTGTAGTATATGTATGTGTGTGGCGCATCAATTTCACGACCACTACTACTTGACAAATATTGAAAAATATGACATGAATTGTGCGAAACATATTGTGTTAAACAACGGTCAAACACATCCGTTTCTAAAATTAGCATCTCTTGGCGGGAACCACTTTATACTAAATGGAATTCCGCACGTGAGTAGCATATATGCTATGTTTATTGCATCATGTAAACTCATAATTTATAGCGAGATAATTAAATATCAGAACACAATTAACCCGATTCTTCTCAAAACTAACAAATGCCCATGCCATAGATTATATCTAACTCCGTACCTCTTCTATAATTAATTTGACAGCCGCAACATAATAGAAGGCAGGTATGCGCTCTGTAGGTTCTGAACTGAGCCTCATGACATGAACATGTCACAGAGAATTTTAGGCGACCTCTTGTCCGTTTATAACCCATCATTTAAAGTTTTCGTTTATTTTTGTTTTGCTCGTTTGATATAAAAGAAATAAGGATACAACTTTGGAGGGAAGTGAGAGTCAATTACATCAAGTCTTTAAGAAAGAAAGCTGACCACGGCCCACTTGATACAGAAATAGCCAGATCATACAGTGCAATGCTGCAGATACTTATGCCGCCAGTTCACCCTCAAAATCTAAAATTACAACAAAAATATTAGTTTTAAACTTTAGCACATGCCAAGTACGTTTGTGGAAGGGAGCCAGTTGATTACGTTGACCTCAGTGCTCAAATGATTCTTATTTTATCGACACCGATAGGATGAAAAGCAAAGCCTTCCGCCTCGAGTAGAAATAATCATAGGAACTCAGTACAAACTTCTTCCGGATAATATTTGCCAAGAAGGAAACTACGATGAGCCTGTGAATAAAATTATTCTTTTCTACTCTGGGCACAAGGCCCGAATTTTTGGAGAGGGGACCAATTGGTTTGATCGACTCTAGTACGCAACTGGTGCTTAATTTATCGAACCCAAAAGGATGAAAGGCAAAGTCGACCTCTGCAGAATTTGAATTCAGAACGTAAAGACAGACGAAATGTCGCTAAGCAACAAGAGAAATATTAAAAAGCCAGTTGTCTACTACCACAACTGCAGACTATACTTGACAAATAGCATTTTTACTTATGTCTGTATGTGGAGGGGAGTCGACTCAGAAAGTTTAACAGGAAATGTTACGAAGTCGACAACGACTGTACTTTAAACAAGAATATGCTAATAATACAAGGCGGTAGTCTCGTGCTCTAGAATTTAAAAACTAAAATAATCAGGTTCCTACATTAAATACAGCCTGTCACAAAAAAACTATAACTGTCAGCTTATGCACAAATCTTATTTTCTAATGCAGCTGAATTATTCGACAATATTATTAGATCAACTCTATCGCTTATGATCCAAAAATGAGAATTACTGGACAGGAACAATTTTGTCCGCATTACTAACGTCACTTGACGGCTCAGTCGACATCTCCTGACAATCAACTATGATTGCAATGCAGAAATGCCCACGTATTAACGAAGCAATAAATTATAAGCATAAAAATAAAATCACAAAGATAATTGGTTTTGAAATTGAAATATTATTTTAAATCATTTTGAAATTCAAATGACAGTAGACGTAGCTTACTAGACCGAATGGATTTCAGTGTGTGGTCCGATGAGAAGAAGCAGCGTCTTGAACTTTGCAGAAATTCCGGAACTGGCGGCCGTTTCCAGAAACTGATGAGTGAAAAATAGTTAATAATGCTTGAAGTAGTTATATACTGTCAACTGAATTTGACAGTCCCCTGAAGGGAATAATACTACTGTTGGTTAGACCTAGGAAGGTACATTTCCTGTATCATTATGTTTGCAAGCGGGAGACATAAACATAAGGGCGCAGGAAATGTGGTAAGAGCGACAGGAAGCAGAGCAGCTTCCTAGGTCTAACCAACAGTAGTATTATTCCCTTCAGGGGACTGTCACATTAAGTTGACAGCAGACAACTACTTCATCGTATCACTCCTGCATAAATCTCTTTGAGAGATTTAGAAATGTATTATTAATAATGCTTGGTTATGGAATGGATGGATTCAAGTTCGAATCGTGTTCTTTACTACATATTTTCCCAGGTATATACACTTGATGATAATTGATGAATAAGTCTAGCGATCATACCTGCATGGTTCCATGATTGTGCCAATACCTGTAAAATTAACATGCCTGAAAATCCTGATTTATTATCACATAAATTAAATGTCAATGTTGCATAATTTAATTTTGGAGTAAATTTTCTTCTCCTTATTCTTCTTTTCTACTCTAAGTAAAAGGCCCGAAAATTTCATTTTTTTTTTGGGGGGGGGGGCAGTCGATAACATCAACACCAGTACGCAGCTGGTACTTAATTTATCGACTCCGAAAGGATGAAAAGCAAAGTCGACCCTGGTTGAATTTGAACTCAGAACGTAAAGACAGACAAAATATTGCTAAGCATCTCGCCCGGCGCGCTAAAGATTCTGCTAGTTCGCCGCCTTTCTTTTAAATTATATTATTTTCTGCTCTAGGTACAAGGCCTCCATTCATCTTCCAACATGGCTTCAGATTCAACACGGAAGCCTACATTAAGTGCCTGGAGGAGTTAGTGCTGCTCTGGTTCAAAAGGATGGCTGCTGGAACACCCTTACGTCTGGCACGAGGGCTCTGCACGCCACACAACAAGTGGACACAACCATGGCTGTCAGAATATTTCTGTGACCACACCAGCCCTAACATCTGACCACCCAACTCCACAGTCTGCACCCCCCTTGATTAACATGCGTGTGGTGCAGCTGAGCGAGAGATCAAGAAAACTCCCTGTAATACCAAAGATAAACAGAAAGTAAGGATTATGGAAGTATTCACCAACTTAAACAAGGAGACTGGCTAGAAGAGTTGCAGAAAACTCCGAAGTCACCTGGAGGTGTTGGTTGAAGCCAATGGCGATTTTATTGAATAAATTAACTCTTTAGTATTTCAAGATATTTTTACGTAATTTTGGGAAATATATCGGTTAAAATGAGATGTCAGTGTTATTTTCATTCTTGCGTAATTTAGACGACAGTTTATTCACCGCACGCTGTATATGTACATACCCACGTATGTATGTGTGAGCGTGCTCGCGTGTGTGCGTGTGTGTGCATGCGTGTGCGTGTGCATTGTGTATGCGTACGTGATTCGTGAGTGAGTGTGTGTGTACGTGCGTATGTACGTACGTATATATAAATAAATATGGATATTTATATATGGATATTGATATTCATATTAATTGATATAGTCGCTTATTATATAGAAATTAGATTACCAGTCTGACATTCATATCTAATCAATAATTAATTATTAACCGTCTGAAGGCAGCGATCTATCAGAATCTTTGGTACGCCGAGAAAAACGCTTAGGGTCGTCTTTTCCGTCCTTACGTTCTCAGTTCAAATTTTGATGGGGTCGACTTAGCCTTTCGTCCCTTTCAGGAGATATGGGCGGTATTGGAAGACAACGAAAGGAGTAAATTCTCCTGCATATAAAGAGATATTATCCTTAATGTTTTAGACTAAGATAAGCGATTAAAGAATTATGTCGCAAAGAAATTAAAACAAAACGAATGCGAAAACAGAACGCAAAAATATGGGGAAGCGAATGAAGGCAAAGTAGAGGAGAGCTCCAGAAAATGGGAGCTAGATGGAAAACATGACGACAAATTTAAAAATAGATAAGGAGCAGATATAATAGGCTGGTATTTATTTAAAATGCTATGAAATTTGTGGTCACCACACATGACGCTGGATTCACTTGATTATATACACCTATTCGTATATATACACACATGCTACATATTAATACACTATTTAATTGGTAAACTATTTTACGATGTATTTTAAAGAGCACGGGTTAAAGAGAGGGTGATTGCTAATAATTCAGTGGGTTTTGTTGCTGAAATTAAATTGGGTATTAAACTCCACTTCTGGAGTTTGTAATTTTTAGGCTGTAATCGTCTGTACGTAACCCCAACCTTCTATTATTGTGAATTCTTTATACGCATCTTTAAAAGTTGTTCACCTTAACTTGAAGTCAATAACATGCTCTTCCAAATGCCAGATATAATTGGAGAAATTCGATTTGTTTCTCTTTCTTCGACGCCTGAAAGGAGAAATACAAGTGAGGCATTGCTATTTAAATTAACCTTCTATCGTTCCTTGCAATCTTTTTTTCCTTTGTAAATGTCAACAAAATCTGGCAATTCAAGACTGTGTATAAATATGTTTGTATTAACCTTAACTCGATTGGATAAGTAGCTTTGATAGGCATAGGCAAAGTTACGTACGCGCTACATAAATTTAAACAAAGATATTTTGATCTTACGTATTCTAGACTAACATAAAAAGAAAAATAAATCTCTGTAAATCGCCAATAATACATGGCATTTAAAAGAACCTTCTCCAGATTTTGCCATCAAAATCAAGTTGTCTAAAAATAGATAAAATTCAAATCTCTTCATCCATTTAGTGAGTTTGCGTCAGTATACGTAATCTATGCCATATTAAATACGTTAGCAGAATATAATATCGGTGATTAAGAATTATAAGGACATGTTTAAAATATATTTCATATGTTAATTAGATGGAAAGGAAAGGATAGAATCCAATTTAATTGTCTTTTGACGCTACTGGCGTCGGTGGCTAAGTTAATAATACTATGGAGTTTTCGAATTATTTAATTTCTCATGGGTTCTTTACATTTTTCCGCTATTAAATAAACGTTTTCATATATTTAAATTGGCGCTTCCTTCGCTCCCAGTTGTACAGGTAATAATGAAGCTGCTGGTGATATCATTAAAAATACTTGGCGTTGTCCCGGGAATAAAATGACTAAGAAATACATTCAGTATCTTCTGTTTAGCAGCATGTGTTACTTTGAGTTGTTGATGACCTCGACAAAAACATATGAGACTTCTGTATGAACTGTGTTTTTAACTGTTATATGCAAGACATTTTCATACGAGAGTGGTATCAGGAAATTGCTTCCAGGTGTGAATATATATATTTATATGAATATATATATATATATATATATATATATA
>NC_068985.1:6352077-6359442 GCF_001194135.2 Octopus bimaculoides
TGTGTGTGTGTGTGTGTGTGTGTGTGTGTGTGTGTGTGTGTGTGTGTGTGTGTGTCTATGTGTGTGTATCTTTATAATATCTACAGCGGAAGCTTACACGAGTATGGGACTCCGTTGGTGTAAAGTGCTTTCTGATCGACAGTGAACAGTAAACGGAGATATCGGTATGTGTGAGTATGCGTATATATATTTGTGTATATGTGTGTATGTTTGTATGTGCGTGTGTGTTTATGTGTCAATATTCTGTAATGATGTTACTTGCTGGGAAAATTACTATGTATTCAATTTTATAATCTATCAGATGATACGTATTGTATGATCTTATTGCCTGTTAGATGCGAGAAATTTAACATCAATATAGCAGTAATCATGGAAGCTTTCACTTTACTTAATTACAAATAGTTTCATTTAATAGATCTGGCTGAATATTATCACATTTATTATTAGTTATTTTCTAATTCTTCCACTGTGTTTGTTTTTTTAGAGTCAGATCAGATCTGATCCAACATTTCCAATCATCTCCGTTCTGTATGTACAGAATAACAGCACGGAGTCGAAACTTTAAGCAAATACGATACTCAACGCGCATATATTTCGGAGTCACTACATATATGTAATATAAATGCTAATGCTACTGTATATCATTATGTTTTTTGGCAGGGAGTGATAATGCAATAATAAGGCAATTATTTTATTGGTAGATATCCAAACATATCATATGGTTGATTATCTTTCATAGCAACACGAGTCTTTTCTTTCTTGTTTTATTAAATGTTAAAATCACATTGCAAGTCACTGGTCTTATTCCTTGACAGAAATTGGAAAAATAAAGACATTGAATCTTCAAACGCCACAACGCAAAAGCTTTTTTGCGACCGGAATTGTGCCAACTGTCAAATGCTTTTAAATGCCTATCAGTATACAATTTTACACATAAATTTTCAATTTGTAATTATTTATCACAGCTTAATATGAACTTGCGATCTTTTATAAATGTGATCCACCGACTTCCGTCCTTTCGATTTCTACGATTATATCATTTCTGTAAATATCTGACAGAAACCGGACACAGAACAAGGAGAATACGAAAGAGCATTATGAAAAACAAGCACTGCAAAGAAGTTTGAAACTTGACAATGTAGCAGACATTGTTGATCATAACACAGGATGCTAAAGATAAAAGTAACAACGGTGTTGAATGAAATTTATTGAACGAAGTAATCAGGGTTGAAATAGTCATTTAAATTCTAATTACATTTTAGCCATTATGCTAAACTCTTATTCGATCACTGCGACCATATGGGAATTGTGATTACAAGATAAGTTCACCTTGCAGTCAGGCCTACAACAGCAGTGTGTAATTAATGAGCGCTTCATTAGTGTCCAGCATTTAATTTAAGTCCGAGTAGACATGGAATCAGTGAACGTTATCTCCATTTTTCACCTTCAGAACAATGCCAATACATTCACGTTATTATTCTAAAATTAGTCGTGTTGATAAATGATACAGCATTGTTCATTTCGAGGTAAATTATGAACTGACGAGGCTATTTTATATTGTATTTTCATGAAGTTTCCTATTACGTGATTTTCAGTGTGATTTAAAGAAAAATTCACTTTGCTAATTTGTTTGAGAATGTTGTATGAGTTAATTAGCAGTTCATAAGAATCTCAAAACTAAGTCCATTGTCTCGGAGATAAATCCTTTGCAAATCAGGTCGTGATCGCTGATCACTTGCTGATAAGCTGTAATTTAACCAACAGCAGGATGTCATCGAATGAACATTAGGCGACGATAAATAAATTGCAAAGTTAAGTTATATTGTCCGCCAGATGTTGTACGTTTATGCAATATATTGCAAGCGAATTTATAAAGACAATATGATGTATTTATAATGGTAATTAAATCATAATGATAGCGTGAATTACAAGCTGCCTTCAAGAAGATCCGTTGAAATGTGCTCCGATTAGTCTCCTCTACCGTTTTTTTTTTCTTTTATAGGCAAATTATAGTTTTAGCTTCGTCCTAATGAATTGCGCAATCTCATCCATATGCTAACATGGATATAAAATGTAAATATACACTGGGATGTATCTTGTAAAATTATTCCTAGGATGGTTAATCTGTGGCTATTAGTCTCAACCAAAATGTGCGATTTCGAGAAAAATTATGTCCAAGTAAGAATCCCTGACTTATGTCCTGTTTACGTGAATATAAAGTGTTCAATACTGCAGGAAATATTCTTTCTCGGTGTCTTATATAATGATTATATTCTAGCAGTTGAATATTGTAATGAACTGATATTCTTAACTTAAAAATCAACAATTAGGGGTCCTTGAAACAATGGAAGGGAAATAATTATATTTTAGGTGAAAAAATAGTTTCACGTATGTGCTAAAATGGTTACCATATTTGACAGTTAGTTGCGAAACCCGGTTTGTATATATTCCGGTCATTATACTGATTGCATCGATGAAGGATATTTGCCGGATTATTAATGAGAGTACTTGATTGTCTATTGTTATATGAAAATACACTGTGTTAAGGAAAAAATCAATCAGGCCTCCAGCGTTCTTTTTAAACATTTCTCTAAGTTAATGCAAATATTTTTGCGCTTGTAAAGTATATCTAAATATCATAGTCAAGTGTGGACCTTATAAAATCAAATGATATCTCCTGTACATAGAAATGAAAAGAAAACAAAAAAATGAATGACCAAATCGAACGAAATACTTTTCTCAGGGATGTGAGCAGGTGGTATTAATTTATGTCATCACCACAAGTGCTCAACTGGTACTTACCTCATTGATTCCAAATGAATGAAAAGTAAAGCCAAACTTGGGAGAAATTTGAACACAGAACGCAAATCCGGATGAAATGCCGCTCAGCATGCTGCCAGGCATGTTAACAATTCTGGTAGCTTGCCGCCTTTACAAAGAATTGCCTCATGAGATTTGTCTTCGTTGTTCGTCTCTCTCGCGCTCTCTCCCTCGCCACCCCCACCCCACGCACGCACACACACACGTCGCTTTAATGTAGCGATTCGGCAAAGACGCCAAGAGAATAAGTACTGGGCTCACAAAAAAAGAAAGAAAAAAGAAAAAAGAAAAATTAAATTGTATTGGTGGTCAATTTATTTGACTGAAAGTTCTTCAAAACGATTCCCCAGCACAGCCGCAGTGTTATGTCTGAAGTAGTAACAAGCTACAAGAGATATCGTATAGTTATTATTATTACTGACAACGTTAGCCACAGATAAGAACTATACTACTGAATTGAAAGGCTTAAGGAGAGGAAAAGTACTATAATGGATACTAAAATAGCAAGTAGAAAAGAAGTAAACTCACAAAGAACGAATGGCCTAATTTTATATGGGATTATTCAGGGAAGGGGTTCATCTATATTTTAGAGATGAGGAATTATATACATTATTTACATTATTTACATTTGACGGATATTTGTCTTCATCTTCTTTATTGTTCACACAACGTTTCGGTTGATATACCCTCCAGCCTTCATCAGGTCTCTTAGCGACTTTTCGAAACTGGGTTCTCATTCCTAAGGTATTTTTCGATGTTGGTGTTATTGTTGTTTTTGTTGTTGTTATTATTATTATTAGTAGTAGGACTGAAGCCGAAGCATGTTGTTGGTAAGCAAGCTATTTACGACACAGCCAGTCCTGCACCTATGATGTATATATTTATCTATCTATCTATCTATCTATCTATCTATCTATCTATCTATCTGTCTATCTATCTATCTATCTATCTATCTATCTATCTATCTATCTATCTATATATATATATATATATATATATATATATATATATATATATATATATATATATATATCAGTTGAATAAAGTTACATGATCTGGTTTTCACGTTTTTCAGTATAGCATTTTCAAAAAAATTTACACATTACGGAATTGATAGCTGGGTTATTTTCTTCTCTTCGTAATATATAAGTGAGTTTTCTCTGTATGGCCAGAAAAAATGTGCAACCGATTATTGATGAAATGTACAAGTGTTTAAACTATTCCTATCGATCTCATGCTTTATTCACACTCGATCTCTCAAATTGTTTGCAATTTCACTTTATTCATTGGCATTTTGTTGACAATAGATTATGTTAAACATAACGGGGAGATATTGAGGAAGAAGGAACAGGATATTGGCCGTGCACCTAATCAAGCACAGAAATGAATGTTTACAAAGTCTTTACTGCTTCGGAAATCAAATGAATAAAGTATATTTTAGAAATATAATGAAATATTAAGAACTGAACCCGTTATATGTTATTAAGTATCATTACGTTTTCAAATAGAAACGGCAATATATAATATTGTCGATGGAATGTCAAAAAATATCACTAATTCTTGGATGCATTTATATTTTATCAGCAACGAAATGTGAAAAGGAAATTTGCCGATGTAAACACAAACGTAAAGAATAATGAAAAAAAATAACTGTTTTCCCTAAAATATTGTGGTTGGTACTCTACTGATTCTTCTACTTCAACACTCTTCTTTGCAAGAATAAATTTAAAGTAATATTTTGCTAAAAAGAAAAACAAAAAGGCAAGCGTTGTAGAGCGAGAAATGTGCTCACAGGGAAACCTCTAGCATGACGGATTATTAACTCTCGGTTGGATAATTTTCAATTCCCTCACTTCAATTTTACTTGTAGCAATCGCATTAACGTCATCGCTAATCAATTACCAGCCTTTCAAGTAATACTTCATTTTCTATGGTTTCTAAGCCAGATATTCGACGCAGTAGTTGAATTGTGGCGCTCAAGTGAAACCGGCTTGTTTCGAATCTGCAGCAAATTGAATTCATTTAAAAAAGGAAGACTAAGAAAATGCAAGAACAAAATGTTACAATATATGCGATATAAAATTGTTCTCCATACTTTCAACTCGTCTTGACTCTCCTTTCATTATCCAGTGGAGAAATGAAATAGATAGCACCGTTCATTAGTATTTTATGTTAATCATTAAAAGTGACATTCGATATTATGACGCAAGGCTCCGATAAATCACAGGCACAGTTGCCGTTCGTAGGTGGCACCTTTTCAAGTTCTCTATCTATTTTGTCGCGCACCGTCGGTTACGACGACGAGAGTTCCAGTTGATCAGATCAACGGAACAGCCTGCTCGTGAAAGTAACGTGCAAGTGGCTGAGCACTCCACAGACAAGTGTACTCTTAATGTATTTCTCGGGGAGATCCAGCGTGACACAGAATAGAATGTGACAATGCTGGTCCTCTAAAATACAGGTACAACAGAAACAGGAAGAAAGAGTGAGAGAAAGTTGTGGTGAAAGTGTATAGCAGGGATCACCCTCCCCCTGCCGCAGCTTCGTGGGGCTTTGGGTGTTTTCCCCTCAATAAACACTCACAACGATGGGTCTGGAAATCGAAACTGCAATACCACGACAGCGAGACTGCTGCCCTAACCACTGGGCAATCGCAGCTGTCAGCAAATCCAGTGCAAATACTATGTTTATCATAGTGTCTCTTTCAAGGCTAATATAGATCATTCAGTGATGAAGTGTTCAACTGTTTCTCTAATTACAGTTCTATATTTAAGAGATGAGGAATCATTTACGTTATTTACATTATTTACATTTGACGGATATTTGTCCTCGTCTTGTTTGTTACTAACACAACGCTTCGGCTGATATAACCTCCAGCCTTCATCAGGTGTCTTGGGGAAATTCCGGACCTGGGTACTCATTCCTAAGGTATTTGTTGATGCTGTTATTATTATTATTATTATTATTATTAGTAGTAGTAGTAGTAGTAGTAGTAGTAGTAGTAGTAGTAGTAGTAGTAGTAGTACTCCTCAGGTCACTGCGTGGAATCGAACTCGGAATCTTGGGGTTAGTAGCCCACGCTCTTAATCACTACGCCATATGCCATATGTTTCTATAATTGCATAGCAAAGAAAGAGTAACATTCTCCACCACTTTTAAGAATGATGGCTGGGTAAATTCTTATGAGTAAACACTACTCTACACCTGTAATGATGCCCTCCCTTCTGATTAGAATCTAGATGAGGGCACAGACTGATAGGTCATATCTGTATATACAGCAGAATGGTTGTTTATTTTAAAAGGTATGTCCTTTACAATGGCTGCCTTTCACATCGTTTATGCAGCTCTGAGATACCATTTGTTTGACTTCTGATTTTAGTTGCTTTACTTTCACGGTGGGTTCCTCAGTTTTATCTTAACTTCATTGCAGTCTCAGCACTCTTTTATATACTTTACATATTTAAGAATGAAATATGAATTTTTTTGTTTCTTGGTACTTTTATTCTCGCTGTGTGCTTCAAGAAAACTTTTATTAATATTCTTCAAACCAGTTTGCTGTTTTCGACGCAGTTCCAGCTGAGTCCCTCCACATCCTTTTGTGAGATATAATCTGTGCATTTCTGTGTTACTCTCGACAGATAATTTTATGGTATTAACAAGCATAGCCAGAGTATAGATGGTTCACTCCAATTTCTTGCACTCAACTCACATTTTAATATATATTCTCCTGTACGATGAGATGTTTACGTATATCCTCGTGCATTTCCGTGTGCTGGATGCTACCCACTCCAATACACCCAAATGATTATATTTTCCCTCAGGATCTAATTCTGTTATATGGCAGTCCCGTCATGTAGTACGATATTGGGTCTCATTTTTTTTGGTTTCCGTTAAAAATGTAGCTTTAAAACATTTATCCATGTCAAACGCTATTTTATTATCGTTAGTAAACAGTTCTCTTAAAGTTAAAACCGTTCAGATGTTTGATCAAATTTACCAAAATCTTTTGATCATCCATGTGGAGGAGGTGTTTTATCGATCTATCTTGTATTCTGTAACCAAGTCTAGTGTGTTTTACAACATACTTAGAGGAATAAGAAATTTTAAGAAGACGAATAGTTATAAATAACGGGCTGGAGAATGTCGTATTTTATATTAAAATCACCAGTGTTTAGACTAGCTGCCATTCATACTATTCTGTGGAAACGAATATACAACCGATAAGATTTTATAGATTTCCAAGCATTATCATTGCTCAACACAACAATGCTGAAGACTACAAACGGTTTTCTGCTGCGAATCCATGCAATAGGAAGATTTTTATGTCGCATATCGCAGATCGTCATTATACTAAATAGAAGTTAATCTTTACACTCACACGATGCGCGGAACCGTGTGATTGGTAAGCAAGATACTCACTACACAGCCACTCCTCAGATCTGTTGACTCTCTCTCTATCTCTATCTTTCTCTCCCTCTCCCCTCCCTCTATTTCTATGTATATATATATATATATATATATATATATATATATATATATATATAT
>NC_068985.1:6360074-6361178 GCF_001194135.2 Octopus bimaculoides
TATATATATATATATATATATATATATATAAATATATGGAGAAAAAAATCAAGGTAGATAATTCTAAAATGATTTTATGAAAAACATTTCAGTACCGGTTTTGGTCATTGAAACTTTTTCAACGGTAAGTACGGAAAACAATTAAATTTTGGATAAATTAAATGAAAAGCTTTTTAAAAGAATATTTGTAGAGTATTCAAATACAAGGGGCATTTTCCTTGTTTCTGCCTCTCTCTCTCTCTCTCTTGTTTACTGTTGTGGATTCGAGGTCGTTGTATATATATATATATAAACAATGTACTGAACCGTGATGAAAAGTTCAACAAAAAAGTACTGAGAGATAGATATTAATTATTTAAAGGTCACAATAGATGTATTAAAATGCTACTGATAATTTCATATTTTGAGAGAATTCAAACATATTCTTCAGGAGCAAACCACATATCATAACGAACTTAAGAAATTGAATAAATAGAAGAAACGCGATGAAGCTGAAAAGTCAGCATAAACGAAACTCAGACAGTAAACAACGGAAAACGAAAAGGGAAAACGAAAGTAAGTGTATTAATAGATCAAAACAGTTAGATTAAAATTCGTTGATACTATTCAGTTGCAAGCACGACGCTAGTCGTCAGCCATTTTGCATTTAAATGTATACATATATATACTTTTATTCTTTTATACATTTTATTTGTATCAATTAGTTGATTACAGTCATGCTGGCGCACCACCTTTGGTCCCCAAAATAGACCCCACGACATATTTTTGTAAGCCTAAAACTTATCCCATCGGTTGTTTTGACGAACCGTTAAGTTACGGAGACATAAACACACCAACCTCAGTTGTCAAATGATACACATACACACACACACACACACACACGCACACACACATATATATATATATATGTGTGTGTGTGTGTGTGTGTGTGTGTGTGTGTGTGTGTGTGTGTGTATATATATATATATATATACCGGAGTAAGCACATGAAATGTGCAACAAGGTGGAAAAAAGAGTACTCAAATACCAGAGGTAGAGTAATATGCTTTATTTAAAAGCAGCAGAAATATAACAAAAACCGTTGCTCTGAGTTTCACGTTCCCG
>NC_068985.1:6362229-6362914 GCF_001194135.2 Octopus bimaculoides
TATATATATATATATAGTTAATCTACGAAACGAAAACCGAAACAAGTAAAAATATAACGCGCCGGCATGGCACATGCAAATATGTGTGTGTATAATGCCACTGCTGAGTGGATGAGTATTGTAATAAAATTGTAATAAAATTTAATGCCTCATTGATGATGTTAGAACGGGTTCCATCCCGCCCCCGTTTGATATATAATTAACATATATACACATATACACGTGTGAGCTATTGACTCTGTTCTAGTACCACCATCTGCCTATATATATGTTCATGCATAATTCTAATCAAATTCCCCTGTGAAAGGCTCTAATTCGTTTTCCGCTTATTAATGATATCGAACACGTAAAGAAACACTTTTAAAAATATCGAAATTGCTCTCAGTTAAGATAATGATAATTATGATGGAATATCTTCTGACGTTGTCTCAAAAATATTAAATGTATGCTTTTGGATGCTAATATTTTCCTCTCTGAAATTATCGTATGTATTACAAATCTCCTTCTAAATGTGTGTGCGTGTATATATATATATATATATATAGTGAGAAGACGGGTGTGTAAATAACAAACAGATGCATTAGTTTAACGCTCGGGAAGTCGGAAAGTCTTTGACGTTTCGATTTGAAGCCTACGTCTTCGACAGAAAGGAACACAGTAATATATATATATATATATATATATA
>NC_068985.1:6363478-6365019 GCF_001194135.2 Octopus bimaculoides
TATATATATATATACACCCATACATATAAAAACCCGCACCTAAATAAGTCACACCGGCCTAATTGCCCAACGAAAGTAACCAAGCTCCCACAAACGAACTTTCTCCCAGCGAATTTACCAGCGCAAGAACAAAAAAATAATGTACGAATGACCACTTTTATTTACATTACCATCACATGTATATCAATTATTTTCGCATCCTAACCGATGCATCTATCGATATTCGCATTGTGAAGTGATTTACTTAAACCAGTAAATTGAAACGATCGTAAATGCTACCTTCATCTCTGCTTCTTCTTTCTTTGTTATCTAATTAATTAAAGACATACCAGCGAATACCACGAGCTTCCTAATATTATTATATCCATTTTCTTCTCCTATAAAACCTAAACTTCGTTTTACCAAACAAACCACCTGCTACCGTTCAACTTTTCAAAAGACTGTACCTACCCAGGTAATAACCAGGAGCGACCCTGGATTTAATTATCCCTTAGAGGTATTAAACCTCTCTAACAGATACCAACACTATATATATGTATGTATGTCTATGTATGTATGTGTGCCTCGTGTATATATATATATATCTATACATGTATGTTTGTTTACATATGTGTATATAGATATGCCTATAGGGTGTATATATATATATATATATATATATATATATATATATATATGCGTCTGTGTGTGTGTGTGTGTGAGTGTGTGTGTGTGTGTGTGTGTGTGTGTGTGTGTGTGTGTGTGTGCTTCCTTTGCGTACGCCTATGCAGTTTATGCTGTACGATTGAACCAGTGCTCTCATGTGTAACCTACTATCGTCACCTACTTGTATGTATTGTTTTGTTTTGCTTTCGTGATTTTCACTTTCTCACCTCTTCGTTGTATCTTTTTTCCGCATATGCGATTTTATTACTCATTTAACTATACTAAGTATCAAATATCCCCACTTTCGCTGCCCCTGCTGCTCTTTATTGACCTCACATATCTTAATGACATTATAATCTATTGCCGGGGATAGCAATAATTTGTGTGTGCAAATAACGCGATGAAACTCGTTAAGTTAACAGTAACTCAGGTACAATTTGGCCCTTTATCGATTCCATTTTCCACTATAATATTTTAATCCTTTTATTAGCCAAGACATATTTTTGCACTCTTTATTAGTACAGAACATTTCTTAAGAGAACTATCGTATACACCTGATGAAAAAAGCATACCCAGCGTCTACAAGACGTTCGTAATATTACGTAGGATGCTACCGATCAGCTTTTGCCAGAGGTGTAGCGGTCGATTACGCGTTTCATCCATTTTATTTACTAATTTCATATGAAATGGCGTTTTAGATCACATGACATCGGAATTTCCTATCTAATCTCGATACTGGATGAAACGTATTGCTGCATTGATTAATAGATGTTGTTTGTCAAATATCGAGTCATCTGCATTTCCTATGTAAGCCGTGTGTTTATGATAGTGACTAACAACCTGCATTTTACCCTGATCTCTCGACTGATCCTGCTATATTAATATATATATATATA
>NC_068985.1:6365699-6366326 GCF_001194135.2 Octopus bimaculoides
ATATATATACACACTTGCATGCATATATTCGAAATAGACGACCTTAAATCTTGATTAAAATTATATCTGCAGATGGAGAACGATGCTTTATAAATATTAAATGTTATTCATGTTTAGGTAATTTTGCCGGTGTTAATGTTGTCCATGTTGTTAATTATGCTTTTCTGATTCACCTAAACTTACCTTTAAGCAAAAGGATTATAGAGATGGTAGTTATTCCTGTTCTAGCATAGAGTGCATGGAGCAACAGGATCAGCTTTCACCTCCCATATTTTCGAAAGGATGACGATGGAGCATAATTTCAGAGGAGGTAACGAGCAATGTAAGTTGATCGAACGGCCAGTGGCAATATTACATATTTGTAATATTCAATATTAGAGATAAGGAATGATGAAAATAATTAGATAAATAAATATACGGCTCAAATGTTTTTTATGAGATGGTGACATCTACTATAATTCTGAGCAAAGTAGCTTGCTTACCAACATGGTTCCGCATTCAGTCCCACTGCATGGCAGCTTGGGCAAGTGTCTTCTACTATAGCCCCGGGCTGACCAAAGCCTAGTGAGTGGATTTGGTAGACGGAAACTAAAAGAAGCCCGTTGCTATATATATATATATATATAT
>NC_068985.1:6366904-6368459 GCF_001194135.2 Octopus bimaculoides
CGACGCTCTTCCGATCTTATATATATATTTATATACACACTCGCACATATATGTGTATATATACATATATATATAAATATACGTACACATTCATATGCATAGACACACACACATATATGCATGTATGTATACACATCTATATTATGCATACATATGCATATATGCGTGTATATATTTGTACGTATATTTCCATATGCATACATTTATATATGTATATATGTTGTTATCCACATATACAGATATTGATATATACACGCTCACACGCACTCAGATACAAAAACATGCACATGTGCACACAGTGACAGGCACACGTGTGTATGTAGATATCCATAAGTGTATTCGTGTTTCCGAAAATGAATATGAACGTAGGAAACTGTATATACAACGCTGCATGATCAAGCGTACGATTGTTCGTGCTTAATTTTGTATCTGATGATTTATAGCTCCTAAAACGATAGAATCTAATCAAAATTTATCACCTAATTTTCTTTATCCTTTTCCATTCTTTATTTCTAGCAATTTGTTTTCTTGTTTTATTTTTATATTCATAAAGTTTTTCACAATCATTTTAGTAATGTTGATATATTGGATATGAATGATGAAAGAGGATTCTCCAAAAAAAAAAAATAAAAAAAAAAATATATGTATATAAAGGGATGTATAAAAATACAAGTAAAATTATCTTCTAACTAAGACTTTATTAGCTGTAAATATCAGCACACAAAGCCAGTGAATTCATTACACCTTGTGATAAATGTTAATCATTGTTTCAAGGAGACATACAGAAACGATGTAACGTAGACAGGTAGAAGTACACAGAGGCACACAAGCTCCAACAAACACCTAATAAATACATATATATGTGTGTGTGTGTGTGTGTGTGTGTGTATGTATGAGTGTGTACACGAATGGATATGTCTGTTTTCATGTGTATATTTAAGCATACATACAGAGTGATTTACCCCCCATATAAGGAGACACACACAGGCATTCATATAACAGCTTATTGTTTATTTACATTTTTTAATGGAACCTATATTTCATTATTATGTGTTGTATTTTTCAAGTAAGTGATTTTCTGCTACATTTTCCTCTCCTGTCCTTTTCATTATTGCTTTAATTTTTATTGATTATATATCATTATCGATTATGTTGTTTGCAGAAAAAAGACAGCGAAATATGAAAGACAAAATAAGTTGAAATATTGCGTGTGGTTATATGTGAAAATATACGTATAATAATTAAGATATGTAAAAGTGTTTGATGTTAGAGGAAGACAAAAAAAAGAGTTTGCGATGTTCAAGTGGCTCATCGTCTCACCCTGTCTCTATTCATCACTTTGTGTATAACAATGTGTGATTAAGAATACGATTATACGAAACAAATACACAAAGAAACATACAAACACAGACACATATTCATTTGCATATCATTGTTTGCGCACGTCTAAACATATATGTTTATGTGTGCACGCATATATGCATATGTACACGCACGCACACACATACACACACACATATATATATATATATATATATATATATATATATATATA
>NC_068985.1:6370296-6372657 GCF_001194135.2 Octopus bimaculoides
CATTAATTACTTCAGCCTAGCTGTGCTTGGAGACAGATGAAAAGAATACTTTTTACGAGAAACAAATGAGAAATGACAGCTTTGTAGTTGCGGGTGGGTCCTTTTTAAGTTGCAGGTGGGCCCCCTTGTAGTTTCAGGTTGGCCCCCTTGTAGTTTCAGGTGGGCCCCCTTGTAGCTGCGGGAGGGCCCCTTAATCTCCTGCAACACATATTTTTAGACCCTGTCCGCCACTGCACACAACCATGCTTTCCTGTAAATATACTTTTAAAATCTTTTAATAAATATAAAGAGCGAAAACTCAAATTTACACCTTGAACAGTATCGTGTTTTTTCTTCACATATATCAATGTTTATTTTATTTGGAAACTCCTGAATTTTTCACATTCAATAAACACTCAAAAATTGTATCTCATAACAGATTAATATGGAGTAGAACAGAACATGGACCTTATCCAGGATTATATGTGTCCCAGGCAACGGGTTTACTAGCTTAAGGAACGAAGCCTCCAATTTATCAATTAAATTTTTCGAAAAGCAACCCTTGTCATCATCACCAGGTTAATGATGATGATGACACGCCGATATGATGATGATGATGATGATCAAAATCACCTCCACATCCACATACGCAATCATCATCATCATCATCATCATCATCATCATCATCATCATCATGTTTGCATAAAAATGAAGCTAGAGATTATTAATCAAAAATAACTAGCGTTCTCGGATACTGTCATATAATCAATTGATCCATTATCAACAAGTTTTCATAACCCTATCTCCGGAATTCTTTGAAGCTTTAGCCAGGGATGGTATTGATAAAAAATGTTTCAATCGATTCTCTGATCTGTAAAAGAGAAAACGCTTGTGAAATTTTCATTGCATAAATATTTTGCCGTCAAATATATAATTATATTTTAATGAGGAAAAACATTTTTTTTTAAATAGAAAACGTGTATGCTCCTTCAATTTGAAGAGTTTATTATAGGCTGATATTCTATTAATGAAAATCGAAATAGGATTTGATTTATGTTGGTTTCAGTGTGAAGTTATTCTGGATAATGTAATTGATATTTTGGATGCCACTGTATCTCATGTAAAGCACATGGACATATATATGCGCAACAAATTGTATTTATCTTACCCGTATTGTACATACAAATTGTAACGGAATCGACATTGATATCTACAGATATGAAAACTGTTCTAAGTGAATGTTGTGAAACGAATTCGCAAACCAAACGGTCTTTATATTGTCATGTAATGCTGTATATTGAGGGCCCTAACTATTCTTCTGTGGAAACAAACATTTCTAAATATATACCTGAAACTACACATATTCATCCAATAAGTGATAAATCTCGGTTTATTAAATTAAGATTACCTTCTATATGACAGCGAGTTAAGCCGTTTATTGTATAAGCGATGTGAGACAATATGAGGAATTTTGTCTTTGATAAATTATTCAGTATTACATCAGCTGCTTATAATTAATTTGCTTACATATCTGTGACCGTATGTTTCGTAAATATCCAGTAAGCTGGTAATATCACCAAGAAATTATCACCAACTTGCACTTAAATTGCAAAAAAAAAAAAAAAAAAAATGTTAAGAAAGGTCAGGTGATAAGATTATGTTTGAAAAATGCTATGTAATTAACACCGGAACGCCTTTGATTGTTGATCGGCTTGATTGTTGCATCCAGGAAGTGCAAATTTCAATGGCTGCGACGCCTCTCTGAATTACTACACTCTTACCATATTTTCGTGATATGTTGTAAACTGCCTGTGGCAAACAGTCAAAAAAAAAAAAAAGAGTCCTATTAGATTCCGGTTTATCCATACTAACCGTCAATTTTTGTTCTTATTTGCTAGCCAATACACCTATCGATTATTCTGTTCACTCGACTACGGCTTACACCTCAACCAATTGAACTCGGCTACAATTTCTTTCGACTGCCACTTTACTACACCTCGAAAACTATAAGCATTTTGGACATCTCCGTTCTATAACTTGATGCTTATATTCTTCTCAACAGCTACATGTATGTAATTTCTATGCAATTGAAATTTAGCAACGCTACTGAATAACAAAGTAGTTTAAAAAGAATACTGAATTGTATCAACTAAGACGAACCCATATCGGTTTTAATTAACTCCTAATTAACTAATATTATATGAACGAGATATGGTTTGCAATTTAAAACTGAAGAGAATATTAATCCTAGCTTCTGTTCATTAACTGATATTCTATTTTTATAGTCATAGACGCATGCACACACACACATATACACATATGTATGTATATGTGTGTATACATACATACATACATATATATATATATATATATATATATATA
>NC_068985.1:6373235-6375142 GCF_001194135.2 Octopus bimaculoides
TATATACGAGAGGCCTCTTTATGTTTCCTTCTGCCAAATCCATTCACAAGGCATTAGTCGACCCGAGGCTATCATTGAAGACACATATCCAAGGTGCCACGCAGTTGAACTGAACCCGGAACCATGTGGTTGAGAAGCAGGCTTGTTGCCACATAGCCACTCCTGCGCCTCTATATACAATAAAATTACACCGCTGCATTTATTTTTATTTAAGCAATGTGGACGTAGATGAGTAAGGCTTTAGGTGGGTGCTGGTGAGAGATAAAAACCCCGGAAGATGGTATATACGTACGTTACCCTTTTTTCGACTCTGGTTTCATTGTTTGTTTACATCTGACGTCTCGGATATGTAACGTCGTAACAACAATCAGCGCTGGCTATGATTTCGATGGAATGTCTGTAGAGATAACATTACCAAGTAACGATTTTTTGTTATGCTGACGGCCATTTCTTTTCACGAGATGATGTAGTTAGTTCTATTAAATTTTTGTCATTAATTGTGACGAATTTAAGAAACTTCGAGTGAAACTTAAGTATTGAACTTACATGAGATGAATATAAAACAGTGATCTTGATGATATAATGCGCCTACTACATCACGCATGTTCATTAGCTCAGGCCTAAATATTTCGTATTGACTAAGAAAGCATAACGATTCAAATGATAAGGAATCTAATATCAAAGAGACGCAGAGGAACACTACTAGCAATAAGACATGAATACGATTTGGCTGAATGTGGTGAGGTGTCATTTCGCAGAACAATACAATTTCAGATGAGGGATGTTCGTTCTATCAATCACATAACGAAGAAATGCTATTCTTTAGACATGAGCCATCGTATTTGTTGGTTAATTTATTTGAGAAAGATATAGAAATTGACAGCTGTGCATGTTTGCACCATTCACCATTCAAGCAACTCGGTTTAGATTTAATCCAGAAGAGGGTTTTCCGGTCAACGTACATTGTGTCAACCTTGTATGCAAACAATGGCATCTTGTATAATGTTTCACCTACTCATTGTGTAGGACATTCTTACTTACTCCATTTAATTTCTTTCTCAGAATCCTTTACTTTTTGACACGTTTTAGTATACGGATGTACCTTAACACAATGGTAAATAAAAGTTACTCCGATATGTATTTACATATACACACATGGAGGCATGTATATATATATATATATATATATATATATATATATATATGCACATACATGAGAGTGTGAATGAGTGTGTGTATATTTAAGTTAGTACACTAAAATCACCGATGATAGCAAAAAAACGTTCATGGTTAATCGCAAAGAAAGAACATAACGGGTTTGTCATTTTTAGCATAAACGCAGACTTATTAATGTCACTAAAAGGAAACTCTTCAGAAATAGTGAAGTTATCTCAAAGACAATTAACATTAAAAATGGCAAATCCATTGGCAATAAAGTATAGTTAAGTTGCATCAGTAGATTATACAACATATATGATAACGAAAATAATATTAATGAAATCCTCTGGCATATGAAATGTAGAGATAACGAAATGACAGTCTCAGGAAATATAATGATGTGTTGGATATACAGAAGTTAAGAATATTTTAAATATATAGAGAAATAGCAAAAACTATTAGATTTGTAAAGAATATACAGAGAGTTTGTTGTTAAGAGGACAGGAAAGTAATATAGACACCAATATATACAAAACTAATGTATATCAATAGGTACAAGCGTATCTCCTTGATAGGATGTTTGCTTCAGAACCACATTGTCATGGGTTCAGTCCCACTGCAGAGCAACTCTGGCAAGTGTCTTGTACTACATCTATATGTCACTCAAACTCTTGTCAATGGATTTGTCAGACGGAAAATGGAAAAAACCGTCGACTCTCACTCTCTCTCTCTCTCTCTCTCTCTCTCTC
>NC_068985.1:6375413-6378713 GCF_001194135.2 Octopus bimaculoides
ATATATATATATATATATATATATATATATATATATATATATATACGCAATCTGTGCTGTTATGTTTAGGTATCTGTTAGCTAGCTGTTCGGCAAAGCATACCGATACAATTAGTACCAGAATTAAAACGAAATAAGTACTGGTGCTAATTCGTTCGGCTAAGATTCTTCAATCTCAGCATGGCCACAGCCTAATGACTGAAACGAGTAAAAAATAAAAGATTAACATCATACCGTGAAAGATAAATACTTTCGATTAGTAATTACTATGAGGAGTTAGAGAATCTAGTGTCGAGATTTGATTAATATGATCGTTTATTTTTATTTGAGGAGCATATTTTTGTCAACCTCATGCACAAATTTATAATCTTGTCTTTTGGTAAAATGAAAAAAAAAAAAACAACACAGTAAAATAAACAATTCTACAAATTTTGCATTCTCTCATGACTTTTCTAATGCCAAAATTCGATATAACATTTCGAATATATGATTTATTTCCTTTCGGAATCGATCACTCTCGTCATGTTTTTGCTTATCCTTGGAGTTAAGAAAGTATTGAGATGCTTTTCGCGATATTATCATTGTGTTATATAATGTTCTAAGGATGACAATATGGTTGCTAAATACATTATGGGGTGGTTAGTTGTAAATGCTTATCTGTTTCTCTTTCAACAAAATGAGATCATATTATAATCAGTATTATAATTGAAGGAGAAACGTTGCAGACTGCAGAAATACATATGTAAAATAATTATATAAATATCTCGCCAATATTCGTAATATATTATAATTCATAAGTCCGATTGACAGGGTCCAGTAGTTAAAACAAATGAACATTCCTTGGCAGTTTTAATTCTTTTATTGGACTCCGTTACACTTTGCTCTACATAGCTAGAACATACACCTCTTGCAACGAATACAAGGGCAGACGAGTTTCAATCACTTTCCTAAAAGTTATAAGGTATAAGAAACAAATCATAACACGGCACGGAACTATTTCACATATTAATGATACCTTGCGGTTTGTAAAAGGCGATAATTTGTACAATATTGTGTATATAGCTTCTGACAGAGAAACAAACATACAACTATATAAACAGGTATTCTTACTGGCACACGACTATCATTAAATTTAGTTATATACGCTTCAATAAGCTTCGCCTCGTATATTTTTATCACTGACTGTGCTAATTGCAGAATTTAATAAGAGACACAATAAATGAGGTAAATAAATAAAATAAAATTTAAAACGAAAACGTCTGGAGAATATCAAAATGTGTGATGAAAATATTTCCCAACGGGTTTTCCTTGAAATTAACCTAGTAAAAGAAATAATTTGAAACATTTCCTAAATGACAAAACTATCACTTATAACTTTCTTGCTGGTATATTATGTCCACATTGCAAATATAGAAACATTGCTTTTAGGCATTATTAAGCATTGAGGTTATAAACGATGCGAATATTTATAAGGAAAGACCACATGACATAGATTAATGATTTAGTGAAGTGTTATAAATTGCTTGAGGTGTTATTTTTAAGTTTTCTCTTTTAAAAAAAAAACTCACGCCATCGTTAAAATGTACTAAGGCTAAAACCCACATATCAGTCTTGATATCCCGAAATTAACTGCATTTCCTCTTCTTGCCGTTTTCCTCAGTGTTATTTCGATTTGTGAAGAAATAATGTGAGAATAATGTTTAAAACTAATTCATGCAGAAAAATCAACGTCGTATAATTTAGAATTACTCAGAAATCTGCTCGAAATAGTTGCTTGATCGAAATATATAACGTATGTTGGCGTGATATATAAAGCAAGATATTTATATAATTATTTTAGATATGCATCTACCCTCTCTCTGCAATCTGCTTCGTTACTTCCTTCAATTATAATAGTCATTCTCAAATCTTATTTTGTTGAAAGTGATACAGAAAAGAACTTAGTAACTAACCACTCTATAATGTATTTGGAGACCATATACGATGCGAGCAGAAATTACTGTATTCATATTTAAAATATAAAAATTTGTTCTGCTAAGAAACGTAAAAGCGTGTTCCTGCGCTTGGGCGATATTTTCAGATATGCGATCAAATTATATGAATAGCAAGCAATTTCTAGTGATATAATTAACTATGCGTATAAAATTAGAGGCTGCCCTTACACAAACGTATTTCTTGATTTTCTAGAGCAGTAACAAGATGTAAAACACATATATAGCGATTTGTAATGTGTAGGCTTTAAGGCGGCAAATGGACAGAATCGTTAGAACGCCTGCCAAAATATTTAGCGGCATTTCGTCTGTCTTTATGCTCTGAGTTCAAATTCCGTCGAAGTTGACTCTGCTTTTCACGTTTCGGAGTCAATAAAATAAGTAGCACTTGAGTACTGGGTGGTGGTGTAATCGACTCACTATTTGCTATGAAATTGCTGGCCTTGTGCCAAAATTTGAAAGCAGTATTACATAGGACCTCATTTTTGCTATAGAGAGTATAGACACATATAAGTAAATTGTGTGTAGATATGGATATGTGTGCGTCTGCAATATCTATATATCTATACCTACATCTATCTATCGTGGCTTCGATTCCCAGATCGGTCGTTGTGTTCTGTTCTTGAACAAGGCACTTCATTTTACGTTGATCTGCGATCATTTCGTCATCTGACATGTGGCACCCGTTGCACCTGTACAGGTAATGTTGATTTGATGGAGGGAGTAATCTTATATGTACACAAACATTTCATCACTATAATCATATCATGTGTGGTTGTTCGACAAACAGTAGCGGGACCCTCAAACGTAGTCTAACGACGGGCCAGATATATATGCTTTTCTACTCTAGGCACAAGGCCAGAAATTTTAGGGGAGGTGTCCAGTCGATTAGATGGGCTCCAGCAAGCAACTAGTACCTAATTTATCGACCCTAAAAGAATGAAAGGCATGATCGACCTCGACCGAATTTGAACTCAGAACGTAAACACAGACGATATACCGCTAAGTATTTCGCCCGGCGTGGTAACGTTTCTTATTTCTTTATTGCCCACAAAGGGCTAAACACGGAGGGAACAAACAAGGACAGACAAAGGGATTAAGTCGATTATATCGACCCCAGTGCATAACTGGTACTTTATTTATCGACCCCGAAAGGATGAAAAGCAAAGTGGTCCTCGGCGGAATTTTAACTCAGAACGTAACGGCAGACGGAATACCGCTAAGTATTTCGCCCGGCGTGGTAACGTTTCTTATTTCTTTATTGCCCACAAAGGGCTAAACACGGAGGGAACAAACAAGGACAGACAAAG
>NC_068985.1:6384892-6392418 GCF_001194135.2 Octopus bimaculoides
ATATATATATATATATATAGACACACACTGTAGTCAGTGGCGTGAAACGTTCTGGGTCCCTCTTTGATACGGATGCTAATTAATATTTTACAACCGATCCACAACAGGTTTCGTTAATGAACTCAGACAAGAGAACACTGCATAAGAAATTAAAGCAAATTCGATGCCGGTTGTAAAGGCTTTGTTGGAGATCCAACCTTCTGTGTTTTATTACAGGGCTAAAAAAGCTGTAGGACCGTTGAAATAAGTGTATGAATCTGGGAGGAGAATATGTTGAATACAATAGTACTTAACTGATCCGCCTGTATTTTCTTTTACCCAAGGCCGTGTACTTTCCACCATATCATGCACACCGTCGCCTTGATATTTGATATCGACATACTAACTGTATTAACGAAGTGGTTGAGGATTCTACAGAACAGAAGGGGATCCGGAGGAGGAATTTAGAGCCAGCTTGCCGTTGAATAATAAGAAATAAACCATCCCACAACACAGATTCACTGACAGGTTTTAGCCGACATTAGACTATGTTAAAGTAATTTTCCCAAACGTCCACGCAATATGTTGAACCTAGACCTCCATGGACACGAAGTAGACTTTTAACCGCCCTGTCATGTCTGCTTTAGATAAAGGAGAGAGTTTTCCAGAATATTTACTCAACTTTTATCATAACACGGATTCAGTCCCGTCTCTGAATTTCTTTTCTTTCCATCTTTGATTTCAGCCCAAAGAAAGAATCATTCAACAATAATCCAAACAAGTCTAAAAGGAAGATGGTGGCGATTATAATTTTTTTAATAATGACTCTTATTCTGTTATTAGCCACGCATTTATACTAAGAGCTACGTACATACACACAGCGATAAATTCACACACACGCAATTATTCATATACACATACACGCGCACACACACATGCACTTGAATTCACACCTACATACATATGTTACATTTATATATGCGTATGTGTGTGTATTGATATATAAATACGTGGTTATATACATACATATATTAATGATATTCTGATACAGTGATAGAGAAATAGAGACACAGAGATAAAACATCAAAGCTATTTGCTATGCCTGATCTTTTTTCAAACACATTAAAACGAGATGGCTTGTTATCAAATATGAAACTCCAAACGTTATCCGCTTTATGACAAACGCCTGTTGTTCATGTTAGTTTCCTGTTTAGTAAAATTTCTGTCAGAAATCTGTTTCTAACTGGTATATCTTAGCTGAGCTTGCAATAATTGGTTGTTAGCATTCCGCTATTCAAGATTGACAGAGGGAACATAAATCAGAAATATATTTTGATGTTTCATTTTAGCTTTCCTCTAACAATATTATCCATAATTTGCAGAGAATGGGCCGTCTTCGCACTAAAAGAAATGGTAAACATATCCACTTTGTTTCAATAAATACCGCTATTCTCTGTACGTCTGAAGTGTCCAAAATAGAAATCGATATGATTTTAATAGAGAGATCAAAGTGTTATATTTGTGAACAAATGAAATTACACAAAAACCAGACAGTTGAATCAAAACCGAAACTTTTCTCTATTACGGAAGCAGAAAATACTTAGAAAAATAAAATAAAATGGCTCCTAGCGTGTAGCTAAGTGTTAAATGGCAGGTTGATCCGCTGCCGAAAAATCAAATTTTACTGAACTCTCAAGAAAAAAAAAGAAACGGTATTGAATTAGGCACGTTTCATGAACTGCTGACCTGTCACTATTGGTTACTACTACTACTACCACTACTACTACCACTACTACTACTACTACTACTACTACTACTACTACTACAACCACCACCACCACCACCACCACCACAACCACTACTACTACTACTGCTACTACCATCACCACCACCACCATCACCATCACCATCAACACTACTACTACTACTACTACTACTGCCACCACCACCACCACTACTACTACTACTACTACTACTACTACTACTACTACAACTACTAACTACTACTACTACTACTACTACTACTACTACTACTACTACTACTACTATGACGACGACGACGACGATGGCAGTGACGCCACCGTCCCTGACGCATGTTCGATATTAAAGAAATATGAGATGGTAACAGGAAGTGACTCAACCCTGAAAAATCAGCAGTCCTGCAACTCGCCATCAACTAGGTCCATGTCATCCAATGGTGTCGTCAGACTCTGGACGAGGTCTTCGTTTGGTCGGGAAGTAGAGAAGAACGAGGTGGAGAAAATGGTGATCCAATCTTATCCAGGAATGATCCGGGAGAAAGATTCCTAGAAGGTCAAGCAGAGGTGGTGGATGCATATATTATTCATTAGCATTTGAACGTCCTTCCCTGACACAGTTCACTTCAGACAGACTGATGCATTTATTCTTCCGCTTCCTGTGCAGCAAATGTGTTCTTTTACCAAGTGGTTAGTTTATTCTCTTGGTATATTGGGGCTGATGATACTCAGGTATGCACTCAACCTGCCACACCTGCAATGTGTCCTTGAGTAGGTGCAGGTATAGTCATCGTTTGTCAGACTAGCTTTTCTAGCGGCCATCTCTTTGATTAGATGAAGCGTAGACCAAGGCAGAAATTCTGGCTCTTAAAGTGCCTCCAGTTCTTTCACAGCCCCCTTTGGGGTTGACATTGCGGTCTGTAGAAGTTCGACTTTTCGTGTTCTATAGAGATATAGTTGCAGGCAAGAATGAAGACGGACTCGGGAAGATTCTGGGTATCAACCAGAATCAACTAGATGGCCTGCTCTCTAAGATCTAATCCTACACTTTAGTGTTTCACTGTCATTCTTCAAAGAACAATAGTATATGTTTCTGTTAAGGAGAGGCCCATCGTGAATAAGTATATCCATAAGTCAAAGTTAAGGCTTTGAGCACATATTAGAAATTAATGTGAATTTTAGTGTGATTACCGCGTTTGATATTAAATGTCCATGAGATTTATTGTACGTCAATCCATATAAAACAAAATATAATATCAGTTATATTGATTGCAAATTTTGACAGAAGACCACCAAGCTGGGAGAAGGGCTAGAGTCGATAACGTTGACAAAAGGGCTCGACTGAAACTTAATTTATTGAGCCTTTGATAACGAAAGGCAAAGTCAACCACGCCAGGAATTTGAGCTCAGAACATAGAGACGGATGGAATACCGCTAAGCATTTTTCATCGGAGTGCTAACTATTCTGCCGGCTAGGCACCCTTATACAGTATCAGTAATATTAGATATGATTGTTCACCTTTAATAAAAAATGTAGTTCATCATACCTGCCACCTATTTCATAGAGAAATTACTAATGCTACTTAAATGATTGGGAGCATACAAGTTCTGTTATTGTTTCGAAAATTGAGCAAGCCATGTCGACATTGAAAATGTCCATGCTTACATCCACTACAAAAATTGAGGAAAATATTTGAAGACGGCACTCTAATGGAACCAAGCTTCTAAATGCTTTCAACTAAAAAGTGCACTGCACGTTTGGTTGTAATTCGTATTATAACAGAGATGATCACCGTTTGCTAATGAGACACGAATAACATGCACAGAATACTATTTATTTATAATCAGTATAAAGATATTCACAGTGTATGTGAAAAACTAATATATATTGCTGAGAAATATAAGTAGCTTCCTCTACTATGAACTTCTACAACAAAGGAAATTATTACCGCCACCAGCGGTAAATATCGTTTGTACAGAAAAACAGAGAAACAAACATCACTACAACATTATTGTCAATAAAAATGGAGACATCTGTTGCAATAATATAGCTTAATTTTTGGAGGTTGGAATGTACAAAGGAAATATCCAGTCTTGTCCTCATATGCGCTAGTTCATTAAAATTTATAAAGTCCAATAAAAACAATTTAGTCCAGTAACACAAATATTTATATCTTTTCTACCACCGCAACTACTACCATGAAAATCAGAAGTTATTTCTGTTTGCTATCAAATCACAACAAAATCTTGGAAGTATGTGGAGTTGTATTAAGGACATTCCGGTTAATGATGCTTTTTTTTTTCAAGATATTTAATGAGGTGCAATAAAAATATAAACAAGAAATTGATTCCTTACTAATGCATAATTAATTTTATAAATGATTAACCGGGCGTATTATTATGGTGAAGCAAGAGTGGTAATGTGGTTGGCCGCAGTTAAGTTTCTCTCTTATGATCAGGGAAAACAAAAATGAAATGATTGATGAGTTACATCCATTTGTTTATTACAAAAACGAAACATGCTTAAAAATAACGAACAAATATACCCACAAGAACAACAATCAACACCTCTATTATTTAAGGTACGTCACGTAGCATCACAATTTATGATAAAGATATTAATATTGGTTTCAAATTTTGGTACAAGGCCAACAAGTTTTGGGCAGAAAATAAGCCGACTGCTTCTATCGCAGTGTTCCACTGCAACTTATTTCATCGAACCAGAAATAATAAACGGCAAAGTCAACTGTGCCGAAATTAGAATTTAGAAAGGAAAGACGGATGAAAAGCTGCTACGCATTTTGCCCGTGCTGTTTAACGATCCTGCTCGCCCACTACTCTACAAAGGTATTTAAAACTGTGATTTAATATAATAACAATCCCCGTTTTGCATACATTTACTCTAAGTAAGATTGCTTAGTGCATATAACGTTTTAAGGATCAGTGATTTTATAACTTCGATAAATTTGGCGGTCAACTTCAGATTAGTGAATTTGTAGCGAGATCGAACTGAGTAAAATCTCCGCAGCCGACGATAAGAGCGTTAAAGGAGTGATAGCCACGCCTGAGCAAACTTTGAATGAAGTCACATATACCCGTCACACTAGTTAGACACGTGTTATGCAATTATTGATTTTCTTTTGGTGGAGGCTAACAGTAGCACGTCTCACAAATAATTCCAACGGACATTTCCCTCTGTTTCATTCATATAAAGACTAAAATCGAGACATCAAGATATTGGCTTTCTACACATTAATTACAATAATTATACAATTTTGTTTTGGGTTAATTGTTGCCGATGCAGACTTAGACCATTTTTCTCTAATAGTGTATTTTACCTTACTAAGAACATTCAGCAACAATTTGACATCATTACGTTTAGTGTTAATTTCTTCGTCTATGAATTACATAACATCACCACATCTTTAGCACTTTGCTTTGCTTTGTACTACACAGCCATTTAACTTTCTAGCATTGTTCCCAGTATAACTTTATATACTGTTCACATGAATTTCTTGTGTATGCCTTCTATGCAACTAGATAGGATTCAGTCAATTTCGACTGCACTATATACTCTGCAGTTTTCAAAGATACTTGAATATAATCATTCTCTCTCTTCAGTGAAAATAACACATGCCTCTTACAATCTCTTCCACTTGATCTCTGTATTTTCTGTCTGCATTCTCCTTTTCCTTACTCATATCTACACTAACTACTTCAAACAACCATAATTTTATTCCTTTTCCGAAACCAAAAGCAGTGTACTCCACCGACTCTTGTTCCAACCACATCATATCTACACCTGGTACACTCTGAAGATGTACTGATTTCTCCAGTAATTGCAATTCGTAGAATCCGATACTCGACCCTGTATAGGTATCTTTCGAAACTTTCATTTATTCTAAAGAGTTCTTAAATACCAAGCAGTTCTTTGTTAGTTAAAGTTATAAAGTTGTGACGATTTATATACAATGTCAAGGCCTCGTCAGCATAAATCAGTGATATTGCAACCATTTGTACATCTCTGACTTGCCAAATTTCGGCTACCGTAAAATCAAATACCATGTAACCAACAAATTAATTTTGCCTGTATCAATATCGAATTTATAACGTGTTGTATATCTCAGAAAGATCAAGAGGAGATCTATTGTATAACTTTTGCTAACATATTTTCAATGTTCCTCAAAGTATACAGTATATTGCCTAACTGGCGGCCAGCAATGAACTTTCCTGTCAAATACCCCAGCAACTCTTGTTTATCGCATTCCACCAACGTCATGTGCCAACCTCTATCCGACAATACATTGAAGAAGAATTCTGAAATTAATGATGTCTTCCATGTCAGTAATAACATACTAAATCTCTTTGAATTTCCTCTCCTTGTCCTCACACATAACTCTAGCAACCATGAAGTATTCCGATCTGTATTAGTCTCAAAATAAACCGTTTTCAATCAATGCTGATCCTGTTCTTTTACTCTATGCCTCTTTTACTCTTTTACATACTTCAGTCATTTAACTGTGGCCATGCTAGAGCGTCGCCTTTAGTGGAACACATCGACCCCAAGACTGATTTTTTGCAAGTCTAGTACTTAATATATCAGTCTTTTTTTCTGAACTGCTATAGTACGAGGGAAATAAACACACCAACAATAGTTGTCAAACGATGGTGGGCGAAGACAGGCACAAAGGCACACACACACACACACACACACACACACACATATATATATATATGTACACAAAGGACTTCTTTCAGTTTCCGTCTACCAAATTCACTCAAAAGGCTTTGGTCGGCTCGAGGCTATAGTAGAAGGCACCTGCCCAAGGTGCCACGCCGTGGGACGAACCCAGAACCATGTGCTTGGGAAACAAGATTCTTACCACACACCCACTCAGACTATATTTATTATCAGCGAGAATCACATTTGTTTGATACAAACGTATACTGTTTCATTCCGGTACACATTCGGTATAGCAGGGATTAGAACGTTTGTTAGTGGGAAATTTTATTGTATCTCAGTCGCAATTTAATGACTAAATAACTACAATTTCATCTATTCGTTATGAAACATATTATCCAACTTACGAACGGCAAAGCATATAAAAGCTAAATTACACCATTAGTTTCATTGTTTCTCTAGACTGGGTAAATATTGATTCTGTCACAAACACGCAGATGTATTAGCTATTAAGAAACTCGAAGTCAAGGAATTCATTATTTGACGCCAATTCTTATACTTTATCATATTTTCAAAGTTTGTCTATATAAACTCTAATGACAAGATAGCAGTTAGGGTTAAGATACACTCAAGATTTGCGTCTCAAGAGGTGTGAGATTCCTGTTTGCACAATGTTTTCGTCTGCTTTAGACAAATAATTCATTCTCTCAAATTTCATATTTGATTAGAAGCGAAACAATAAGAATGTCTATTCTGAAACAGTGACACCTGTTACCTTCTTGTCATTTCCGTCTATAAACTGAAAAAATTCTGTGTAATGGTGTGTACAAACAATGGAAGCATTTCTGGAGAAGTAGATGACACCTCAAGTATACCTGGTGGTAATTATCAAATTTAACGGATGTCAGGTGTTTTATAGTAAAAAAGGATACTACAAAATGTTGGTTTCATTATAATACGTTGTGCTTGAAAAATGGTAAACGTTTTCCTGATGTAATCTGTAAGTAACAATAAACATATGAAATTTTATATTTCTCTGGACACCCCGATGAATTAGTCACGTTTATCTCTCTCTCTCTCTCTCTCTCTCTCTCTCTCTCTCTCTCTCT
>NC_068985.1:6392564-6393856 GCF_001194135.2 Octopus bimaculoides
ATATATATATATATATATAACATAGTGGCCGATCTTCAGAAACATGATTTTATTCTGGAAAAGATTAACAATAGAAATGTTTTGATTAGTCAACGTATGAGCCGTGAACATCTATGCATCTCTGTCATCGATCAACGAGATTATTTATGCCTTGTTGATAAAAACTTATTGGCTTTGATGCTAAGAAATCTTTGAAAGCTGACTCCAACTCTGGTTTGGACCTGAAGGTTTTATCACTTAAAAACGTGTTTAAATGCTTAAAAAAACGGTAGTCAGTGGGTGAAAGATCAGGAGAATATGGAGGACGTAGTTTAGTCTCGTATCCCAAGTCTGAGAGTGTCTGCGGCGTCATTCTTGCAACATCTGGCTTTGCATTATCGTGGAACAGAATTGGACCACGCCGATTCACGAATACAGGTCTCATGTTTTGCAAGTGAGCATGCATTTCAGCGAGTTGATTGCAGTAAACTTATGTTGTAATACTATGATTGGCTTCCAGAAATCTGAAATGGACAACACCAATTCCAGACCACCAGACAGTCACAATAATCTTTTGATGATGCAACTTTGGCTTTGGGAAATGTTTGGGGGACTCATCCCGATCAAGCCATTGACCTGGTTATTTACGGTTATCACAAATGACTATTCTGTCAAGAAAAGGATCATTGGTGTTTCGTAGTAAGAGCATCGAACACACCTCAAGACACGGAACTTTTTGATTTTCATTGAGCTAATGCGGTACGTATTCATCGAGCTTTTTCACCCTACCAATATTCTGCAGATTACGTGAGAGCGTTGCAATAACGACACAAAGTGCATGAAATATTTCTCTGACACTGTGACGTGTGTTTTGTTCAACAATTGCTTTCAATTGTTCATTGTCCTCTATCTTCTTCATCTTCAAAGCTCTCATTACCACTACGGAATTTCTGAAACCACCTTCACACTGTGCGATCACTTGTGGATCTCCCCTTGCTCTGTTTATATTGGCAGCAGTTTTCAAGGTGTTGTACCCAAGCTTGAACACAAGCAAGAAAAATAAGGCAACGTCCTTTTTTGTCATGTTCATAATTAAGGACGCTTATACTTCAAGAATGTTTTCTGAAATAAGTAGAACATTATTAAAGAGCATACATCAATGGTTAAATATGTCGAAATTCACATAAAAAATAACGGAAATGCTATGATAAAATTGCGTTTCAAAATACAACACTTAGAGCGGCCTCTGAACGTAAGCTGGAAACGTAAAATACATTTTTACTTCTCGAGCATTAAACTAATACATCTGTTTG
>NC_068985.1:6393867-6397097 GCF_001194135.2 Octopus bimaculoides
TATATATATATATATATATATATATATGTATATATATATGTATATATATGTGTGTGTGTGTATGTGTGTGTGTATGTGTGTGTGTGTGTGTGTGCGCGCGTGTGTGCGTATATATATATATATATATATATATATATATATAGATAGATAGATAGATAGATAGACAGATAGATATTGTATAAGTTAGTATAAGAATAGAAATAAATAGATAATTATTTATATTTATGATTGACATCAACATAATAAAAGCATAAATACAGACATAGATATAACATAAAATTACAACAACTCAAGAAACATATTTATATACTTTTTTGTAAGAAATAAGAGTTATGTGAGGCCCTTACAGGTACTACTGCTTTTGCCGGCTGAGTGAACTGGGGCAACGTGAAATAAAACGTCTCGTTCAAGGACACAACACACCGCCAGGTATCGAACACTCGACCTTACGATTGTAAGCCGATTAGCCTAACTACATGTCTACGTGCCTTCAGTATTTTGGAACTAGCGCTACATCAAATGTGTTGAGTAAACGCTGTTCTCGAAGTTGTTAGTCCTATGTGGGAAACATTAATTTCATCTGCAAATCGACAGCTTCTCAGAACTGCGCATCGAAAAACGCAGTTTAAAGAATTTATCCCTCAATTTTGGTCCTCATCATAGGGTAGACCTTTGTTCTATGTTGATAAAAAAATTAACCCTGCATATATTAAGGTAGGGTGAGGATCTCTGATATTCGAATCATTTTCAAGGAGAATATTACTCTGGAAAAATAGTTTTGTTGTGTACATGACGCGTTCTTTATAGAAATTCAAATGTAAACCAATACGCCAATCATTCCTAAATTACCATTTTCGATATCTCCCGAGCTCATTAGGTTTTATCGTTATACAAAATATATACAGGTAGGGAATTAACTAAAATTGGTCTTTTGTAAAGTAAAATCTTCATCAGCTATTCAATCAAGCTTGACTATTATGCCAATGAAAATTAATTGACAGAATCCGGTGCGTAGCCAAAGTCTCCCAAACATTGCTACATATTCATTTCTCTAAGGATGAAGAAGAATATTAAAACAGCTAATTATCAAATTAGTGAAATAATTTCCCTTTTTTTTTAGTCTTTAGAAGGAACCATAGGACTTCAGTTTTGTTGCTTCAAATAAGAAGAATGTTTCAACATTATATTTAAATTCAGTAAAACGCTCACTGAATTCTTATTTATGGAGCCACATTCCCTTTGTATCCAATTGCTAGTTTTAATTGCGTGAGGTGAACATTTTATGCGCCCAGCAAGCTGCATATGAATTATCCAAATAGAAAAAATCTAGATCAATTGAAACTGGAATATGATACCGGCAGTGTATTATTTACTGTCGAGAATGATTTCAATGAGATTTGTGTCTGTGTGAAGAGCGAGGGAGAGAGAGTGAGAGAGAGAGAGAGAGAGAGAGAGAGAGAGAGAGAGAGAGAGAGAGAGAGAGAGAGAGAGAGAGAGAGAAAGAGAGAGAGAGAGAGAGCTATCTCTTAGTAATAATATTGCAATAATTAATTAATTTTTATTTATTGTAAATTTTTCGGATTACCGGGAATGTCGGATGCGAATTCTCTATTTAACATTTCTGTAACCTGGATTTACTGTGATATTCTATATATTTTTCATGCAATATTTTCAAAAATGCAGTATCGAAAAGCCGTTATCAGTTTGGATGGTATCCGTGGTGAAAATTCAAAATTGTTATTCTTTATGAAGTACTGTAAGAATTTAAGATGGTTCCAGCTATAATTATTCCGAAACCATCTTCATCGAAGAATCATTCACTGCATTCTGAATGTTTGGTAACGAAAGTCAAGTGAGTATCATTTCAAATATAATTGAAAAATAATGCTACGACAGCGACCACGGTGCACACATCTTTAGATCGTAATTCTACGAAATTAACGATCTACAGGGAATTCGCAAATACATATAAGCAGCGAGAGATGCTATACTTTCGTTACTTTAGTCTCTGTTGTGATATTGAAATGACAAGGTAGACGAATATAGTAAACAATGATACGTAAAGGGAGTAGTTTCCAACGAGGTTTATTTTATATTGAGATAACAATAACGTAAATAACTCAATTATGAAATAAAAATAAACAAGTAATAAAATCTTGTTTTGTATACAATAGAGATTTATTGAAATCTATATTTTCAGTTCTTTTTATCTTATATAAAATAACTAAGTTTCTATAAAAATAGAAAATGAATATACAGCAACGAAGATTGTGCTGTGAGGTAAAATATACTGCTTGCTGACTTGAAAGTAATTATCTTCGATGCGAAAATGTGTTACAATTTCTTTGTGGTTTACTAGACAGAAAGAAAAAAATCTCACAAATGATCAAATATAGTTTACGATACCAAATTCAATTTCGTTTGAAAATTTTATGATCTATAACATTTCATTATGATATTTTTTTCCTCTTTCATATTTTTTATATATTCATTCCTTCCGAAAGGTTAACTTTTGAAAAGTGTGAAGTAAACAACTTGAATATGTAATATATATTGAAATTGAAAAATGTTGGAAGCTGATTTTCTTAGACAACTGTGACTGATTGATTTTTTTATTATTGTTATTATAACAGCAGTATTGTTTAACAATGCCACATTACTCTTAATATTGATGTGCTTGATTCGATGTCAAAATCATCTTCCAAATATATCTTTAAAAAAAGAAAGAGATACATCCGTTTCGTTCCTAGATTTTCAATTCTTTAGTGTTGCAGCTTAATATTCTATCCACCTCTCTCCACCCCTCTGTCTCTATACACACGCACATTCGCTCACACACAAACACAGGCAAACACATATAATTATTTGTATATAAAATTTCCTGTGTGCGTGTGTTGTAATTTAAGAGAAACAGTAAAAGGTTATCATCATAGAACTCGGAGTTTCGAATGTCGTAGCGAAGAGCTACGATATATTCTCGTCGTTTATTAATAGCAACAGACGCTATGAAAAACCTTTAAATAAAAGGGAAATAACTCTAAAATCTGGAAAAAGAAAAAATGATAAAAAATACACGCAACCATATTCTCACAATACCTAAACATAACGTCTACATACTTACACACTCACACAAACATGTATATGTACATGCACAAACACACACACGCAAACATATATGTATGTACGTACACATACATACACACATATCCACACACACGCACGCACACATA
>NC_068985.1:6397107-6403453 GCF_001194135.2 Octopus bimaculoides
ATATATACATACATATATATGTATATTATGTAACTACTACTTTCACACTACTTCAGCAACGCCGTCTCTGCTCGCTGGGACACGTGTACCGGATGCCTGATGGGAGTATACCGAAAGATATACTGTATGGGGAGCTAGTTTCCGGCAGACGTGCTCACGGTCAACAGCATCTCAGTTTCATGGATGTGTGCAAACGTGACATGAAGATCATGAGTAGGAATACTAAAACCTGGGAAAACTTGGCAAAAGCCCGTTCCTGCTGGCGACAGACGCTGAGTACCGCCCTGAGGGAAGGAAATCTCATACGTCTAACACCAGAGGAAAGATGGAGACGTAGGAAGACCGAACCACCAACAAACGACCAACCGCATTTGCGACTGTTGCAGCCTTGACTGTCACGCACGCATTCGCCTTGTCAGTCACAAACGATGCTGTAAAACCAATCCAATCCAAGGTGCAGATCCATAGTCTTTCGAGACTAACGGATCAGAATCTTATATATATATATACAGAGAGAGAGAGAGAGAGAGATAGAGAGAGAGAGAGAGAGATATTTGTAAGAAGTACCGAATACAATATCGATTTCATGTCATGAGTACAAGTTCAACTCATGTTTTGATGTTTTGTGCAATCATTAGGGTTCATCGTCAAATAATAGTGCATATTTATAATAGTCAGCAATTGAATACGAGGCACTATACTCGAGAATTTGTGTGTATGTGTGTGTGTGTGTGTGTGTGCGTGGCTTATAGTAAATATGCTTTTAATTTCATGAGGCTATATAGTGGATGCAACTAACAAGTTAACCAGAGACCGCAAACGATACCAAATGACAGCTATGAAAATGTTATGACACCCCTTGGATAAAGAAATGCATATACAGATATACGTAAGAGAACCAGGCGTATTCAGGAGCAATATTCAAGTCTAATGTATATGTTAGCCTTGTATCGTGGAATATCCTAATGTAAAAGAGAGTGTTATATGGTCTTAGGCCTGTCTGGGTGGTCAGGAGAAAGCTTCTGAATCACATGGTTCGGGGTTCTACATCACTGCATTTGCAGCTGGGGCAAGCGTCTTATAATATAACATCGGGATAACCGATATCTTGTAAGTGAATTTGGTAGACGGAAACTGAAAGTCACCCGTCGTGTATACACACACACACAAACTGTACTCTACCAAATCTGGAAAAAGCTGTAAAGGAGTTAGAGAATAAGCAAGAGGAGGTACAGGAGAACGAAAAGAAAAAGGAAGAACTACGGACAATGGACTAGGGAAGAAGGAAGAAGAGGAAGAAGAGGAAGAGGAGGAAGAAGAGGAAGAAGGAACACTGTGAAGTGGAACCCCAAACCACAACCGTCGAACCCACACCCTCTCAGGCCCACCTTCTCCATACAGCCATATAACCCACCCATTTCCATCCTACACAATCCAAAAAAGAAAGCAAACAACAAAACATACAAAATTCCCCTCCCCTAGTTACGTATGTTTATTGACGGATAAGGAGAACAAGGAACTGATTTGTAAGCTAACAGAAGAGAGAACAGCGAAACTAGTAAACGTTGAAGGTTATAAAAACACAATAGAGTCGAACACGTATGGGCTACTTTCGGAGAAGCAAATGGAAGAAGTAAAGAAATATAAAGAAGGTTACATATAGTGGAAAATTTATGCAGACAAGGATAACTGACAATATTGGTTATAAGGAGCTGTTAGAAAAACACGGCTTGGACGTGTTAAAATGACGTGATGCTGCTTCAGGTGGGGCAAGCAGCACATTCCCATTTTTTTTCATTTTCGTTATTCATTCATATTATCATATTTTAAATTTTATTTGAATTTAATTTTTATTTATTTGTGTTATATGTCCCCACATGTGTTTGTGTTGTTCACTCCTTGTCGGCCCCTTGTGAGCAATAAAGAAACAGCGTGTGCGTGTATTTTTGTGTGTTTGGCTCCGCTTGTCCCCAGCACTGAGCCTGCTCCAACAGCAGTTGTTCGTGTGATTGCTTCTCCGTAATTTAGCGGCTTGGCAAAATAAGAAATGGGTTTGATGCCTTCGGGGATGTGCTCGTGCGTGGCCGCTGTCTAATATGTGAAACAATTAAAAGAGAAATGTTAAAAAATTCACGGTGTCTTCTACAGAATATGGTTTATGTTATCATAGCGAACTTATTCATGTTAAACTTAAGCTGATATGTGTAGCAACAGTCCAGCATAGTGCAACATATTCAGCTATCAGAAATAATAAATATACTTTAGTATTTAACGATGAGGTCTAATGATTGTACAAATTGATTTATGTGTTTATAATTTTTGTTTTCTAATTTCTTGAATCATTGCCAAATTTTACCTATCACTAAATGGCACTTTTAACTTCAATCATTTACATTTTTTTCAGTTGGTTTCACTAATAAGGAGCTGAATGCATAGAGTCGTGGGCTGGAATAATAATTTATTTATTACATTTCTTTCAATATGCAAATAATCATAAAAAAAAATTATCTCATTTATTCCAGTCTGCACACATTCGCTTTCCAATAGAACTAAACTATTTCAGAAAGTAATCATTCTTGTTTTTGGTATTTTCTTCTCAGAGAGATTTCGTTGAGAAAGATGTAATTTTCCAACTTTGTATTCACTATTATTTTATTCTAAGGTGATTTGTTTTACTAATATCGATCGAGAATTTTAGTTAATTCTACGGGTTTGCTTTTGTCAGGAACTTAGTAAAACGTGTACACGCGCCTACACAATAGATTTGAACATTTATAACACTAATTGATGCACTTAGATGATTCTGGTTTTGTACTTGGATAGAGCAATTTATTTGTGTGATAAAACAACATTGACATTCATTTGGATTCAATGTTATGCTCGAATTTTTATTATTTTAATATTTTAGATGTTTTTTTCTTCACAATAGCGGATCATATATTAATTTAATTTTCGTTGTTTCTGACGATAGGTGTACATGCTATCTATTTAGTCCCGCTGCGCAGAGACATTTATAACGGACAGTGATGTGATGGTGTAAGCATACAGCAGTTTCCATTTTTTATTAGTATGTAAATGCCAATTTACCGCAAATATGTTTTTACCGGGGTGCCTAAACGGTAATCGCAAGCATTTTTCTTGATGTATGCGAGATCTGTATTCATAATCTCTGCTTATAGATTATCACCATATATATATAATAACGTCCTTCATGTTACTTTCAATGGCACGCAGACCTAGGATTTTTTGCCACTTATAACCGAAGAGAAAATTTTAAGTTGATTAAGTGGTTGTTGAAGAAAGGAATATCTCACATTGATAAACAATATATACGTTGTCTATAACAATTATTCCACCATGAAATGCAAGTTTATTGGTGATTACCTGCATTTCCCTAGCTGCAAACAGTTATAAAACCAATTAGTTGATTTTAGTTTTCCTAAATCTATTTTGTTTGTAAACGCTGGTAATATAATTAGAAATTTATTCCTCCTGTATTTTTAAAATTGACTTTTGCGCAAATCACAGTTAAACTGCCCACATGTCTAACCAACACTCATAATAAGATTGCAATACAACCACATTAAGAATATTACTTTTTACTTAGCACGCCGGGTGACATGCTTAGCTGTATTTCGTCTGTCTTTACGTTCTCAGTTCAAATTCCGCCGAGGTCGACTTTGTCTTTCATCGTTTCGGGGTCGATAAATTAAGTACCAGTTGTGTACTGGTTCGATCTAATATTTCAGGCCTCGTGCCAAGAATAGAAAAGATTATCTAGTATAAGGCGGTGAGCTGGCAGAAACGTTACCACGCCGGGCGAAATTATTAGCGTTATTTCGTCTGTCTTTACGTTCTGAGTTCAAATTCCGCCATGGTCGACGTTGCCTATCGTCGTTTCGGGGTCGATGAATTAAGTATCAGACGCGTACTGGGGTCGATCTCATCGACTGGCCACCTCCCCCAAAACTTCGGGCCTTCTGCCTAGAAGAGAAAAGAATGTGAACTTTTGCTGTAAAGAGTTGCGATGAAATGAACAGATGATTAGCACATATTATCTTCAACATGCATCACTAAATAATATTTCTTTTGCTGGCAGCCATTACTTCAAATATGTTAAGGTCGTCGCTAAAGTCAAATGAATTCTAGTCGACATCATAAAGTTCGAGTATCTATTCTTTAATTCTTTTACTTGTTTCAGTTATTTGACTGCGGCCATGCTGGAGCACCGATATTAGTCGAACAAATCGAACCTTGGAATTATTCTTTGTAAGCCTAGTGCTTATTATATCGGTTACTTATGCTGAACTACTACGTTACAGACGCATATACACATACACAAGCACACACACACACACACAGACACACACACACACATACACACGCACACACGCACACACACACACACACACACACACACACACACACACACACACATTTCAGTTTCTGTCTACCAAATCCAGTCTCGAGGCTTTGGTCAGCCCGAGGTTATAATAGAAGACACTTGCCCTAGGTGGAATGGAGTGGAACTGAATCCGAAGTCTGCGCCTGTGTACTTAAACAGAACGTTTCAGAAACATTTGAATCGTCTTAATGTAACCTGCTTTACACTGTGAGTAAAATACATCCATCCTATACTCTTTGCAGCTCGCATCTTCAGATATATATCAGTATCTATCTGTCACTACATCTGTTTCACACAAACACAGTTTCTTTTTGTGCAGAAGTTTATAATATCATCTGTCTAAGGCGTTCAGCTGGCAGAAACGTTAGCACGCCGGGCAAAATGCTCATGTGTATTTCGTCTGTCTTTACGTTGAGTTCAAATGCCACCGAGGTTGACTCTGCCTTTCATCCTTCGGGGTCGATAAATTAAGTACCAGTTGCGTACTGGTGTCGATCTAATCGACATGAGCTTTTCCACAAAATTTCGGGCCTTGTGCTTAGAGGAGAAAAGAATAATACTGGTTCTTGAATTTTTTAGTTTAATATATTTTGTAAGAATATTTACTAAATTCTCATACCCGAGAGGTTGCCTTGTAGGTCTAGGACCTGTTCTCATATAGTATGTTAAAAAAATAAATCATGAAATTATGAAGCCTCTTATGTTAACAAAAATCTTCATAAAGGTACGGCCATGCTGGGGTGCCACCTTGGATTTGTAGTTGAATGAAACGACCGCAGTCTATTTCTCTTAAGCCGAGTACTTATTCTCTCTGTTTCTTTGCCGAATTGCTAGGTACAATTCATGGGTTTTTACTGGAGATTCTGAACCATTCTATGATTCGTTGAAGTGCAAAGACCGGCATCAGATTAAATCTGCATTTGAGAATATTGTAATGTTGGCCATATAACAGTGAATAATCTATAAAAAGATCTTACCATAGCAATATAATTCGTCTGCGGTTTGAAAACAGTTGATAATTAGTTTTTCTTCCTGTACAGCACAAAGAACTGGTGACGCTCTTCGCGCAGGGAGGCCAATGTTCGTTTTCTTATGAAGCGTTTGTTAATTGATTTAGCTTTGGCCTTACTGTGTGTTCTTAGTTCCCACCATATGGCGCTTCAGCGCGTGCGCCTTTGGTAGAACATCAATTTCCTTCAATTTCTTAGAAGAACTAGACTAATATTTCAATTCCAAATTTTGAAAGTTATATATATATATATTTTATGTTTATTTATAGAAAGATTTTAATGTTCTTTTCTATATGATTAGAGAAAATAATAATAGATTAGTGACATACTCCCATTAATTGCTGCTATTTTAAAATTAAATCGTTTTGAGAAAGTATTAGTATAGGAAATATGAAATCGAAAGTCAGAGCACTGAATAATTTCATTTTAAATATTATTTGTACATTTCAACATTTGTTTATTTAAACAATATGTAGTCTAGCCTGATCATCTAAATTTCTGAAACATCACAGTTTCCAGTAAATCTATGGTCGGGGTCAAACTGCAGATGCGCACAACATATCCCAAGTATATTATGAAATATGTTACGATGGTACTTATGCACACACGTGCATATCCACATGCAAACACATGCCAATAAATATATATAGAGAAAATTGAAAGTGAGAGCATCTTGGTTTTGTTACGCTCTAAAAAGAAAATAGTTTTTGCACTATGTGTGTGTATACACACACAGAGGCAACTGCATACATATTTATATACACAGAAACATGTGCACGCACACACATTCACATATTCACACACTCATATATACATAGTCACATCCCTTTATATCTTTGTCTTTGAATCTCAAAGTATTACCCTCTTTCATTTCTTTATCGTTTACTGAACCTGTCATCCACGTCTCCCTCCACCACTCTATCCCCCCCCC
>NC_068985.1:6403463-6409251 GCF_001194135.2 Octopus bimaculoides
TACTCGGCTTTGTCTAAGGAAAAACAAGACGAAAAAGAAGAAGCCATTTTTTTAATGTTTCTGCGTTCCTTTAAAGTTTTCCGATATTAGCAATTTGGCGTTTCTTTCTCTTGTATTCACTTTTTGTTTTATATTCTCTATCTCTTCAATATTTTCAATTTCCTTTCATATTTTTGAAGTATTTAAGCGGCTTCTATAAAATACACTCTACTGCTTTCCTTATACTATTTCGTTTGTTTCCATATAATTTTCCTTTTCTCTTCCTTTCTCCAGTTTTCCCCTTCTTATTTCTCTGTCACATTTGTATCATGATTGTCTGACATTTTAGTTCACATTAAATGCGTCGTCTGTCGCCTGGTTACAGTTGTCTTCTATCCTTGTATCTGCTCCATCGCTAAATTTTCCTCTCATTCTTTGAACAACTCCATCCATTATAATTGTTCAACTTCTTTCTTATATGTGGTTCTGTATGTCGATATTTTCTCGTCACAAATCTATAATTATTTCTTACTTTGATCTCCATCAAAGATAATCATTTACAGCGTGCTAATTAATCAGAACGTCATTCCAATAACGATCTGCATTCAATGAGGGGAGGGCCAGTTACATCCTTTATTGTCAAAGTCATTAAAGTTACTTGTGAAGCGAGTAATGCATTGTGACACTCAAGAAAAACGTTAAGACAGCAATTACAGAAAATCAAGTGCAAGAATTTCAGCTCTGCAACGAAATAAGATAATCGACACAAGATTAATAAATAATAGAAACATGAGAATGAAGACTTGGGGATAGATCCCGAGAGTGCACTTGTAAAATTGAGATCAATGTTGTATCTTTAAATTGTTTCGAGTTTATATTTACGGCAGAGAATTCTGTTATATATTTGGTGAAAAATGAAAATCAATAATAGATTACATAATATCAAGCAATTTAATGTACTCTGTTCAATCCATTGATACACAGTTTTCTTCACTTTCATTTGAACAGGCTTGAAGCTATATATATTTACTTGCAATATTCGTTTGAAAAATTTATTCATGAACAAGTATATATGAGATTGCAGTATATAACAGAAGAAAGAAAGAAAATACGAAGAAATGGCAGAATCGTTGGCGCATAGGACAAAATAATTTAATTTATTCCGGCTCTTTAAGTTCTGAGTTCAAATTCCGCTGAGATCGATGTTGCTTTTCATCCTTTGTGGGTTGACAAAATAGCACTACGAAGAACTTAACCAACGTGTAAGGACGTTTAATTTCTGTTTCAAAGTAAAGGCAGAACGAAACATTGTAAGAACAAAAGCACAACGAGGATCCTAAGAGCGAAAATGCTGAATTCTTCGATGCAACGTTTTGATAGGTATTGTTTAAGGATTAGCTAGAATATGTTAAAAGCTATACGGATGGAGATTCAACGATATTGATTTATCTTCACTAATCGAAGTACAACGATTGTATTAGTGATTTATCGTCAGTGTATTTATTTTATTACGAGAAAAATTAAATAGCATTCCATTTAAATTAGATATATTTAAATGGCGGTTTCTCTCATTTTCTTTTCAAATCATGTACTTGTATTGACAAATTCGACAAAATAAATGTAATATGAGTACAGTTGGCATATACATACATACATGCATGCATACATACATACATATACAGGCATACACACACACACACACACACACACACACACGCACGCACACACATATATAATCGAGAAATTGTGCAAAATGTATAAATGGATGATGATTAAAGCACCGGCACAATTTCGATTACCTGTTGTTATCCGTAGATTTACTGTAATGTTTATTACACGTTCCATCTCCTATTTTATTAATACTACACACACACACACACACACACACACACACACACACACACACACACACACACACACATTTATATATATAATACAAGCAGAACGGTCTCACTCGCGTTGTAAACTCCCAGTTTTAACACCGTACTCTTTGCTTGTAGTGTCGGATTACATGCACGTATTATTCATGCCTCTGGAGTTTGATGCACTGCAGAGAGTTTAGCCTCTCAACCGTAGCAGCACATCACAGGTGTCTCTTCAGGTCACTTCCTTGCTTTACAATGTATGCACTCACTTGGCATTGCACCAATGGAAACTTTAGTGTCATCTGCATAATTAACTGCTGGATCATAGTTGAAAGCTGCTTCATAGAAGTTGCTTCTCGGAGCTGTTTTAACTGCTTTTCCTTGTGCAGTGGAGATCCTATTACTTGTCAGGCATGCATACTTCTGTTAAGCAATTTCAGATGCTCAGGCAACTGTCTTTTTTTTTCTTTTGTTGAAGCACAACTCTTGTCTCACCATTCTCAGTTACTTTGGGTGCTCGAAAGCGCACACTCTGTTTTTTTTTTCTTGGCGTGCTTCCACCTTTTCAGCTGCCTCTCTTTCCCTCGACAGAAACACTCTAGGCATGGTTATTTACGGATACACAGATGCACAGGTACGGAAAATTGTAAAACAATAAAGACGGAATGATAGAGTAAGAGATAGAAAGAGTGGGGTACAGAAGATTGTAAACAATGGAAGTAGTTGTAATAATGTTTTTTTTTTACTACCAGAAATTGCTACAACGGTAAACGCTAGATAGAATAGTTCAGAGAATGAAGAGAGAGAGAGAGAGAGAGAGAGAGAGAGAGAGAGAGAGAGAGAGAGAGAGAGAGAGAGAGAGAGTAAGTGATAGGAAGTTAGATAGGGAACCCGCCTTACAAATATTAAAAACAGATAGTGAGGGAGGAAGAAAGGGGACAGAGAGAGAGAGAGAGAGAGAGTGAATAAGGAAGAGAGGGGGAAAGAGTGAAGAAGGAAGAGCTGTTACGTCAGACATACATGTGTGTGTCTAGATAGCCGCCGTTGCTACGTCAGTACCGGAAGTTGACATTGGAAAACCCTTTCAAAGAATTTTATCTCATATAAAGTGATATTATTTATTTTTGATAAAGAAAGGAAATAAATCAAACCCATATTATTGTATCCCCGGTCAAATTATTCATGCAGCCCAAATATCGAACCAATTCGTGCAACAGTTTTCGCGTGGAAAGCGAAAACACACACACACACATACGCACGCACGCGCGCACACATACGCACACAAACACACACACACCCACACGTCTATTTTATATATAAAGTAAACAGTAAAGCCAGTCGTTACTACTAGTTTAACCCCAGGCAGATTCTCCACCAGCTGGTTATCGGTGCGACGGAGAATCTGCCTCGGGTTAAACTAGTAACATTCAACAACCACTTTGATGTGGTGACTGTGAAGACTGAATCACATGACCACGAACACACACGCACATTTCACACACACACATTTACATATATGGAGACACAAATCCATATATAACAAACGCACGTACATAGTCACAGAAACCCATACACATTGACGCACTCAAACATGCTCACAGAAGGAGACAGTGGTATATACACAAATGCACAGACATGCAAACACACAAACGCATGCACACATACATACATATGTATACACACATGCACACAAACAAACAAGAGGAACGTAGCTCTGATAGCAGAGACAGTCAACGACTATTGAAGAGGTTGCAAGACGCAACGAACATTCTATAAAAAACAAACAAATGAGTAAATGTGTGGAAATCGAACCGCTGTGTGTGTGTGTGTTAAGATATAAAGAATACACAATATTACATATATATATATATATATATGTGCGTGCGTGTTTGTGTGCATGTGTGTGTGTGTGTGTGCGTCTACGTATGTATGGATTTATGTATATATGTATATGTATGTATATACTTTATTTAAAAGTATGTGTATATATATATACATTATGTATATATACATATACATATAGGTTGAAAATATGTGTAAAAAATATATAAAAAGTGGAAGAGAAATGCCTTCGTTTCATATAGTTTAATATCTTTTTAGAATAAATGTATATTATATGCATGTGGTGAAGTGCAACCGGTTTTCGCTATTTAAATTAGCTTTTCAAGGGACATTGTAGAGTAATCAGTTCTCGTGACAGAGGAGTTTCGTCATTTTGGATGTTTGAAGAATAAGAAGAATGAGTTTAGAGAGTGCACCAAGGGGAGCAACAGGTGGCAAGTGGGACAACTTTCTCCTTAGTAGAATTGTTTTTTTTTTTAATGGTCAAAGTTGTATAGTGAGATGTGGTATGTACTTTTATTTGAACAGGTTATATAAAACAATCGTCTAGGTACGTTTTCCAGTTTTCTTTTATATACTAGTGGAATGGGGTTCCAAATTTTTGGAGCGAAAGTTCATATAAGGTAGATTCAAAGAAACCCATTATTAGGTTCGCAGGGACACGTGCTGCTTTTGTTCCCATCACAATACCGCAATTTTGCCTACTTTGCTTTATTCCACAATGAGAGTGCCATTATGTTGCTTGAGTAGCAGTTTATAGCTTATTTGGATTTGTTGATGTTGCGTTTTGCCTGTTCTAACATGTATACATACAATTCAACCCATGCATTTCCATTTTATCCCTGGATTGCATGCAACCGTTTCATTTCCAAAGCCTATCAAACGTAGGTTGTAATTTCTCTATTGTGTACTATGAATCTAGATTAATTATTTTGGTTCATCTGAGAAGGTAACAACTAATCGTCATCAGGGAGTCCTCTACATAAAATACCGTTTTAAAAATATGAACTTCAATTGGATAGTTATTTCAGAATTGATGTGATGATGTCACCGCTAGCTGGTATATTTCATTTATCATATATTCTTCTTTGCAATGCGTTTGTTTCATAGCAATACGTCTGCCATGAAATTTTCTTCCTCCATTTCATATACTTCTGCACTATAGTTTTTAGTTTTTATGTCTCCATATCAAATTCCTATGATTTTTCTTCCTCATTCTTGGTACACTTCTGAAACTATTCGTCTCGTTGCATTTTCTTCGGGGGTTTATTTTCTTTCAGATATCAACTTGTGTATTTTGTCTTCTATTTTAACGACGATCTATTACTAATTGCATTGCAACATGCTTAAGGAGTACTTCTGAAAGTTATTAGTTTTTTCTTTGATATGAGTATTGCTAATGACATCTCTCTTCAAGCTACAAAATTCATGGATAAACAGCTACAACTACTGCTTTCGTATAAAGCACTCAATGAAATTATAAGTGGTTTCCCTCTCTACTTCATCTATTTTCTTTCATGATTTATACACCTTCTAATTCATTTATTTCGTCTTTCGTCAATTCACTGTTACAAATGTACGAAGTACAACGGATGATGTCAACAGCTCATGTGATTATCACAATTGTCAAATTCGTTGGAGAAAGTCTGGATTTCTAATTCTTTCACATGTACAGCCTAGATACTTTCATTAATTTCATTTATGAATGCTGGCACAGAATTTCATTATAAACAGATACTTTTATCCACTGTCACCAGGATGTAAAATATGTCATTCAAATAAATCTATTCCATTAAAATAAGGAGTCTTTTCTTTGAAATTAAAGACCCAATTATTGATACGTGGAACAACATACCAATAAATCTTCAACCCCATTTCTCTTTGGAAACATGAGCTGATCCCGCCCTCTCTGACGTCGAGAATGTCTTTCATTTATCCATGAAGAATGGATTATATAGAGGTTGAGCATTTGCCTCTAGTTTACGCACCATATTGATTTTTGCAAGTGTTATTTTAGCAGGTATTTGTGCGATTAAAAATATTTGTCAGAAGATTTGTTCGAGGGAAACTGAGAGAAGCTCGTCGTATATATATATATATAT
>NC_068985.1:6410249-6428647 GCF_001194135.2 Octopus bimaculoides
TATATATATATATATGCGTGCGTGCGTGTCTTTGTGTATGTGCTTGTGTCTCTGTCTCTCACGACCGCTTGACAACCGGTATTAGTGTTTGACGACCAGTAAATTAATGGTTCCCAAAAGACCTGAAAGAACAAGTACCAGGATTTAAAAAATACGTACTGGGTGGGGTGGGTTTAATGATTCATTCTAGTAGAAGTTCTTCAAGGGTGTGCCCAAGCATAACCACAGTCAAAGGACTGAGACAGGTGAAAGATAAAGTCAAACCCAATAATAAGAGTTATATCTCGTTAGTGAATTTAAAGTTTACCCACAGGGGGCGCTGATGAGACTATTGGCCCTGCTATGTTTTAATATTATTTTGTCCATGAGTAGATTGTCTTTGAACTCTTTTAAATGTTTCATCCATTTCTTCTGTTCAACAGGTATTAATGTATTCTACATGAAATGATTGTGAATTTTCTGAGAAATCTCAATAGGAGATTAAGTCAGCTAATCGGATAATAAATTTTACTGGATTTTCTTTCTCTCTTTTCCCTCATAATCAAAACTATTCGTAGCTCACCTCTCATCAACTCCTGCAAAGCTTTTCCTATTACACTTCCATTTAAAAGATGTTTCTGTTTGAAATTCATTGAGATCATTTCCGGCTTCATAGACGCTTAGAAGATTCCTGATTTGGCTTTTAATCAACATTTAAATGAAGTTCTCATTTAATATTGCATTGCATAACAGACATTCGAAAGCATATTATGCTTACTTAATAAACTGTTATCATTGATGTTGTTGTTGTTGTCGTCGTCTTTGCACAACTTCTAACGCTGGAGATGTATCACGGTGTCAGCTTGTCGCTACCACTGAACTAGAGTAACACCCGTTATTTTTCAAACACCATCCGGAGCATTCGAGCGGTTCTAAGCACTGCTGTTTTCTGCAAGTGCGTCACCCTTATTGCAGCCCCTATTTGTTCCATGTACTTCTGAGGATTTTTACTCACTGTTTCCAGGGCTCCGACAATTATTGGTACTACTATCACTTTTTTCATCGACCACAACTGCTTAACCTACCAATCTAACCTGTTATATATATCGACTTTTCTTTCTTCCTTATCACATACCTTGTTGTCAGCTGGACAGGCTATATCTATGATCCAGCATTGTTTTCTTTCTCAATTAAGGCTATGTCTGGCTTCTTATTCTCAATCTCATGGTTGCACTGAATCATAAAATCCCAAAGGATTTTTGCTTTATCATTTTCGATGATGCCTTCGGGTTAATGTTCGTACCAATTTTCTTCTCTGTCAAGTACATACTTGTTGCAAAGTGTTCAATGGACAATTCTTGCTATATTGTTATGCCGCCTCTTTCTAGACTAGTGGCGTACATTGACTGCCAATATGCCATACGGTTTCACCATTTTGTTCACAGATTCTACACTTGTCACTTTATCATGTGTTGTCAATTCTGTATTAGATGTAATTCGTTCTTAGTGCTTGCTCTTGAGCAGCACAGTTTAGAGCCTCCATTTCCTGTTCTAAATCATTTTAGTCATCCATAGCCGTCTTCTTTTTATGTCCGTCTTATCTTCAAATCCGTATGAAATTGTCCATGCATACTTCTCTTTATCCACCTATTTTCAGGTCCATTCTCAAGTGCTTGTACATTACTCTATCTTTGCAATCTTCCATCCTACACACGCCTGATCTTCTTTCTTCCAATAATAGCGGTTCTGTGGCATTTTTTACATACCCTGCTATGTTATTTTCTTCTGATCTAATGCTGTATTCGCATACAATCACTCCTCTTCCTCTTCTTTTTCCTGGTACATACAAATATCCGTCAAATGTAAATAATGTAAATAACGTACGACTTTTACTGTTCTCATTACTGTTTCCTATTGCAAATGTTAAGGGATTGTATTTTTTGTGTTTTCTTCCTTTTCCCTTACGATCCTGAAATCAAACGGGCGTGATGGAACGATTAGTAACTTCGCTTTTCCTTATTTATAATCGTTATGTCCGTTCTATTATTCTCTGAGTTCGTATTCGTTTGGATAGGAAAGTCCTACGAAATATTGCATTTCTCCAAATCCGTGTTTCTTTCGATTCGATGATTGCGCCATTTGTTCCAGGTGTACCGACCAAAATAACAACTATAAAAATGAAAACGACAATAACAATAAAAACAAGAGCACCCAGAGAGCGCAAAACCTCCACCAAGGCAACACCAACGTCCTCTCAATGATCAGACGGAGATGATTTTTAAAATGAGATTATTTGAAATAAACTCGACTGATCTCACATATGAGAATTCTAAAACTGATCCCGGCCGCTGTCAACAGTTAAGTGAAAAACCTGGAAAAATAATCCTGAATCCTTGTCCAGAACCGGATCGATCCCGAAATCTACTCGGTTCATGCCAGTCACGAGGCCAAACATCCCTGAAAGTTTCATCCGAAACCATACAGCGGTTCTTGAGATATCTTGTCCACGGACAAACAAACAAACAAACAAACACGACTGAAAACAATACATCTGCCTTTGCTAAGGCGGAGGGAATAAATATGAAAATAACAACGAAGACAGTGAGAGTAAGAAACAGAAGGAAGAAAGATTATATTGTTACTTCAACTCACCGCAAAACCTCCAACTTACATCAACTCAGCCACAACCACATTTAACACCTGCCTAAATTTTCCAACACCATTCCAAATTTCCCAAAATGCTACCTTTATATGTAGTTATTGAAATGCCTTCCATCTTATTCTGCGTGTGAAAGCCAAGATTTGAACGGTATTTATTTATGTACATTTGTGTTATATTTTTTAGGGCTTTGGCTTATGAGACAACAAAAAGGAACGAATGTTTTGAAGCGCAACATCCAGATATATCGGCAACCTAGGTGAAATTGCATTCTCTAATCCTTCCACTTCGTTTTGTTACTAAATCGTCTGCTTCTTTTCCACGCATCTACACCTCGTCTACGATAGTACTACATAACAGAAATTGTGTTTAATATAAATTTCCACTTCAGCGTAACGAATTAAGTTATAAACTGTCTGCTTGAAAATTCATAAATACTTATATAGGAAATATATGTTACTGTTTGCTCTTGAATTTTCTTTTTCCTCGTTTTGATAATTATTAAATAATTTCGGTGTAATAATTTCTGTGACCAAGTTCTAGCTTTGATGTTCGTGTACATATATTTTTCAGTAAAATATATATGCATAAAAGATAAATATTAATTTATTCGTTGTCATTGATGTTAGCGGTTTGTTTTTTCCTGAATCATATCTGATTGATGGTGGTTTTCAACGGAGCGAAGATCGTTGCTTCTTTATTCTTTGTTTGTTTGACAGTCTATAACTACTTCATAGCAGAGAGCATCTTACTTGGCAATATCTAATTGCGGTCCAATACATTTTTAGTTGAAATTCTGTTCGGTCCATTTAGCTTTTAAACTGTACTTTCCTGAACTAATTTTGTAAATTCTTTAGTTATAAATATAACTTTAAGTTCAGTAATAAACCACGATCGAATCCTTTCCAACAATAATTGGTCACAGAAATTATTACACCGAAAATTTTTGATAATTATCAAAACGAGGAAAAAGAAAATTCAAGAGTATTTAGAGTATTTAAACACAATACTATGAAAACCGAAATATAACGTAGACTTTTTAAGTTTATAAACATCAAAATATCAACTCGTATGTTTTATGTATGTAGCCCAAACAATTTCATTTGTTTATGTGCATCATTATTTCTCTCATTCTCTCGCTCTCATTATATATATATATATATATATATATATATAGCTGAAATTTACAGAAAAACAATAAACGAAGACAGGTGTCTAAACAACAAGTAGGTATATGAATTTGAAACTCGGGAGGGTGAGAAAGTCTTTTACGTTTCGAGGTTAGGCTCTTCAACAGAAAGTAACACGATGACATAAATAGAGAATTAAAAAAAAAAGTTTTGGAGTTAGAGGTCAATCATGGCGACTGGCTGGTCAAAGATAGTATATATATATATTTGTGCATGTCTATCGGCACTGGTTTGCCGTAGGACTAGGTTACGAGGAAGTAAACAAACCGACAAAGGTCAGTAAGTAGTGATTGAGAACGAACGCAAATACAAACGCACATAGGTATATATATAATTACATATGCATACATTAATCATATATGTGTGTGTTTGTGTGTGTATGTATGTGTGTGTGTGTGTGTGTGTGTGTGTGTGTCTATGTGTGTATTATGGCAATATATAGATATATAAATAATGAAAAAAATTAATATCCCTCCATATTACATCCTATAATAGACTAATCAATCTAATTCTAATGATAAATTTATTATGCACGAAAATGCCCCAAATAACCAAAAAAGAAAGGAACACGTACTTGGACGTTCGAACCTGAAGCTAAACAAGAACGACATTCTTATCATGTTGAACGGAATGAGACATGCAGCAGCGATTACAACTAAACTTACAAAGGAGAATAATTACTACTTCAGATCTGCTCTTAGAATTTTAAAATTCAAATTACCTGGAAAACACGCATGAGATAAAAAAGAAATACAAATGAATAAATTATATTTCTTTCGAATCTGCGCGGACAAGTGGTTGGGGTATTGTAAATACGATCGCTAGATCGTAGTTTCCTAATCTTGGACTGAGTTTTCCATTTGGTTCTTAGGCAATTCAGCTATAAGTGGTTAACTCTGTGACGGAATAGCGTTTGTATCAGACGAAATGTTGGCCAGCTCGCATTGCCAACGGCGCGGTATCATTCGAGATATAAAACAATGTGAAGCGCATTGTGACCAGCGATGTATAGGAAACATCGCTGACAGCATAATATTGCTGATAGTCTGGTTGATACCCGGTGTTGTGAAGCGGTCTTTCCACACTGTTGTATCTGTCTTCTGACGACGGTTGTCGCTCTGACAGATATTGTTATATTCCGAAGTCGTCGATAGAATCTTTCTGTTATGGCCCAGGCATACAGTGTGACTGTGAATCGTACCGTGTTATTATCGTCAAAAGGTTCGATCGTGATAACGTCCACTCAGTAACACAGTATAATTATTATATCAGTAGAGACACGACTATCAACACAGTCTACACGTACTCTCGACCTTCTCCCTTCTTCTGTTGACTGGCTACTGGTCAGTTTATAATGGCTGGCGACTACCACTTGTTTTACAGCGAGGGGTGTACAATTTCATTATACCTTGACGTTGAGAGATATTTTCTTATACTGAAAAAGAAAAATGAAAAAAAAAGTGTAAAAGGATAAACATATGCTACAGAAATAAAGTTATTGCTCGAAATCAACGAAAGCTTGAATGTAGAGATTTTATGTAAATTGTGAATAAGCCATCCATAAGAAAGGAAACACCAATCCATTGAAATGCTCACGGTTTCAGCCGTGAAATTCGACCTCTTTTCTCCAGAAACTCTGGGGAACGTCAGCAACAGATACACTTCGATATACGAGAGGTTTATGTTTTGTGAGGTGTCAGATACATGAGGATACAAAACGGAAAATACACAATAGTTTTACGTCATATACCCAAACGACGAAAACCTGGCAACAATACACATAGAAGAAAATCCAATATTTTGGAATACACAAAATAAGGTCAACATATGTTGCTGATGAAACTATCTTATAACATTTTTGAAAAACTAACGGAAAACTTTATTAAATACTCACATATAAAAGAACTTACGTAGGAATAAAAATATGGTGCTGTGAGATGGTACCTAAATACAAGAAATAGAGGAAGAGGATCGTGCCGAAAAAATACCCAATAGCAAAGGACATTTTACTGTTTTCTTACACGTGAACATTAGAAATATTAGTCGTTATTAAAGGCGGGCAAAAAGCAAATACAATGATTACAGATACAGGAATCAAAGGAAATCATTCTCGAGATGCAAACAAAAGATTCGAGGCTGTTGAAGTTAATTGCACCGACGGACACACTTTGAGAGTCGTTCTGTTATTGATAGTAATATTTGTTGTTCGGGTGGGGTGGGAGTAGAGGCATTGTACTGGGGTTGTGACTATGTTTAACGAGAGTGTCATTAACTGTGTGAAACTTTTTTATGTTTTGGTTACTGTTGCTTGTTTTTGCTAGTTTTGTTTATATTTTCTCAGCTGATAATGCAATCACTGTCGTTGATGTTTCTCTTACTGTTTGCATTATCGTCGCGTTTGATATTACTATTGAGTCTATAGAGTTGGTAATATTATTTTCTACTCTAGGCACAAAGCCCGAAATTTTTGGGGAGGGTGCCAGTCGATTATATCAACCCCAGTACGCAACTGGTACTTCCTTTATCGCCCCCGAAAGGATGAAAGGCAATGTCAACGTCGGTGGAATTTGAACTCAGAACAGAAAGACAGACGGAATACCGCTAAGCATTTCGCCCGGCGTGCTAACGTTTCTCCCAGTTCACCGCCTTAGAGTTGGTAATATTGCAAACCTTCTAAGGAGGTGAGCTGGCAGAGTCGTTAGCGCACCGTGCAAAATGCTTATCGGTATTTCGTCTGTCTTTATGTTCTGAGTTCAAATTCCACCATGGTCGACTTTGCCTTTCATCCTTTCGGGGTCGATAAATTAAGTACCAGTTGCGTACTGGAGTCGAGCTATTCGACTGGCACCCTACCCACAACATTTCGGGCATTGTGCCTTGAGTAGAAAAGACAAGAATATTGCAAACCATTTTTCAGCTGTCAATTTTTTCATATTATGAGGAAAAAAGATTAGATGGTGTTCAGAATTTCCTTAGTTGAAGCATTAACCCTAACCCTAACCCTAACCCTAACTTCCACTACTCTATGCAGTAGATGTGATTGTGCAGTCTATATTCAGTGACGGGTCCGACACAGTAACAATTCTAGCAATCAAATTGCCTTTCAAATAAACTGAATATGCGTCTGTGTTGATATTTGGTGAAAGGGAACCGACCGCCATATCGATCTTTGCCATCTCCCAACACTTTATTTTATTGAGCATAGAAAATTGAAATCAAATTTCAACGCGGAATGTAAAATACCGCTGCTAGATTATCATTATAGTAATTTCTAGCATTAGCCCGGGCTTACAATTTTGCGATTGCATTTAGTAGTATGTACCCTCAATGAGTACCCTATAATTATTTATTCGTTCACAAATAATAAAAATGATGTCGTTACAGAGAAAATTTGAAATTGCGACCAAAAGTTTCATATCAAGCTCTCAAATTTGATGACCAATCGCCAACTATAATTGTTATATACAAATATTCTTTATTGACTTCATTGGATGGTGTGTGGCATTTCTGAAACAACATTCGGAGTTTAAACCACTAAGATTTAATAAGTTATATCGTCTCCACTGACTAGACATTTCCGCGTTTCATCGATATTTACTCATTGTTTTGCGTATTTTATTTTTTCTTTTATTATATTTTCCTTCTCTTGTACATTTCGCCGCTAAGCACGGCCATAATTAATTCAATGTATTGTTTAGCAGTTTACACAGAAATGAACCTCATGCGCATGCATCTATGTGAGAAGTGCATATGAATGTGCATATGTATACACCAGATAGAAATATATGCTTGCATGTATGTATCTTTGTCTGCGTGTATGTAGTCATAAGAAGAACTTCGCTACAATTTTCGGTAATAAAACTTTTCTCGCTGTTTAAGATTCATTGACCTAGTCGAAACGATAGTCGGAAATACTTGCCCAAGTTAGAAGAACCGATAACGTTGGGAAATGCATTTCTTCATGCACTAATCGTCGTCGTGGCACTCCGTCGGTTACGATGACGAGTGTTTCAGTTGATCCGACCAACGGAACAGCCTGCTCGTGAAATTAACGTGTAAGTGGCTGAGCGCTCCGGAGACACGTGGTATCCTTTACGTAGTTTTCGGTGAGATTCAGCGTGACACATAGTGTGACAAGGCTGGCCCCTTTGAAATACATGTACAACAGAAATAGGAAGAAAGAGTGAGAGAAAGAGTACAGCAGGGTTCACCACCATCCCCTGCCGGAGCCTCATGGAGCTTTAGGTGTTTTCGCTCAAAAAACACTCACAACGCCCGATCTGGAAATCAAAACCGCGAACCTACAAACGCGAGCCCATTGCCTTAACCACTGGGGCATTGCACCTCTACTAATTCCAAGATCTATATTACCTCTTATTATGTTGCAGTGTTTGTGAATTTCATATTACGCCTTGTTTATGACACAAATTGGAAAATAAAACGAACCCGACGTAAAATATAAATCCCTTAAAATATGACTCAACCGTCCACATACTGATTTGAGGATACCAAAACCAATTATTTCAAAGGGAGATGTGGGCAGAAATATTGATTTATATAAAGCCGTGAATTTACTTTAATAGAATATTCCAAAGTATTCCAGTTCTAATGTAAGGGAGATATAAAGGTAACTGCTTGCAACGGAAAACATGATGAGTATAGAAGGAAAGTAAGTAAATTGAAAGATATTGTCAAATGTAATAAATATAAGAATCAGGATATGGAACAATAACATACTGGAATAACTGTGTAGAGCTGACTTGAACATAAAAGAAAAGCATTTAAATATTGTTACGACACTAGACTTAACTTTGTAAAGGACAAAAAAAATTATCATAAACTCATTATAGAATATGCATTACTTGCAATCCATCAACATAAATTGAATTGAAGATTTCTTCTAGGGAATTTTACATATAAAACAGAGAGTATATGGAGCTATCAAGAAATTTATTTGCTGTGATGAGATCATCGGTTTCAGACTAATGGTTTTTTGCTGTTCTTGATGTCGACATTAAAAATATATACATGTTATAACATTACTGCTTCCTGATAATAAAAACCTTGGATGACATTGTCATTACGGAAGCCAAACAGATTAGTTTTATGGAAGCAAGAAACAGACAGAATCATCTGTAAGACCGTACAATACTTATATTGTGTAGCCCTTATCCGTATTGGTCAAGTAGGTGTATGTCTAAAATGCACCAGGTTTTATATTCAAGCACAGTATATTATGGACAGTATCTAATTATTTCCATTGCGAAAACTACTTCAGTGTGATTTGAGGAAAATTTCAGTGACAATTAAATTATGTTGAACAAGCATTGAAATACTGCACTTTGCAATGCATGACTTACTTTCCGCTGATGTGGAAATTACTGACTTCGTTGTTGGCCGATGTAATTTATGCTTTTTAACTGAAATACACCAGGTTTCTGGGCAAAAGAAATTGCCTTTGAAACAGCAACATAATCTGTTTGACAGATTAAAGAAATGGGTGTATAAAATATCAGGAATAATTAATCAGACAAAACATATCTAATTGACTGCTTGGTTAGCGAAAATCCTATCACCAAAATCATCTTGTTATGATTTAAAAATGTAGAAATAATAATATTTTGGAATAGGGTATCAATATACAATAAATTCAATTATAGTAAGTAAAACAGAAGATATATTACAATCATTATGTATTTTATTATCCAATATAAATATATTATAGCACAAATAAATACAAGTCGAAGAAAATACGGGTTATTTACGATTTAACTTTATATGTACATATAAGCTTTACAGTTGAAATAATACCCGGGGGGTTTAGAAAGCTTACTCCAAATCTCAACAGTCGGAACGACGATTAGAAATGTCACACACAGTCACACTACAGACCAAAATTTACATTTATATTTCACTTAACTTATATAGTACTGCTTCAAGTTGCAATTTAATATGTTCGATAAAATAGCCCTACGTCAGTAAAAAAAATTAAAGGGCCGGTCCCGTCTGGAATAATATTGTGGTCAATGAAAAAGGTAGCAGTAGTACCAGTAATAGTCGGAGCCCTAGGAACAGTGAGCAAAACTCTCGAGAAGTGCGTGGAATAAATAGGGCCTGCAATAAGGGTGGAGCGCTTGCAGAAAACAACACTGCTTGCAACCGCTCGAATACTCCGGAAGGTGCTCGAAAAATATGAGGTGTTACCTTAGTTCACATAGTTCCTATTTTATCGAGGCGAAAAGCACGAGAGGCAAAGTCGACCTCGGAGGAATTTGAAATCAGAATGTAGAGACTTGCTAACGATTCTGCCAGCTCGCCGATTTGATGGGACTATGTATTACCGATTAAAGTACAAATAGAACGGTACACCACTGTTTGGTACTGCCATAAAAAAGAAAAAAATAATAGAAAAGGAGACCTTGAGACAAACTATATACATCAATAATTTAGAATTTATAGAGATTTCATTTTAAAATATTTACCGCTCGACAGAAGAAATAATTAGAGATTATATATTCAAATCACGTTTCTTCTGTCAGTCTGTCCAGATATTTGTCATATCAATACAGCTACATAACATATAGATACAACTATGACATGAAACACGTTTTGTTTTTGTTTTGTTATTGATCTTTTCGAATATCTTTTGAAATCTCTTTCACTCTCACTCTTCTGGCTGTATATATATATATATATATATATATATATATATATATATATATATATATATATACGCACACACTCACACACATATGTATGGGTTTGAGTGCGTGATCATAAATGCACACACACACACACACACAAACACACACACATAAATATGTATATATGTATATATGTGTGTATGTATGTATGTATAATTACCGGTGTACATTCAAACATATCTGGTTACATACACAAACACGCCCATACTCTCTCACACACAGACGTACACACACACACATACACACACACACATATATACGCACAACGATAAATATATCTACTTTTCTATTAAATTTAATATTTTAGATTGAAAGAGAACTGTCACAGTCATGTGATCCGTTTTATAGTTTACTTTCTACTTTATCTCTTTCTTTCATATTCATCAAATGTTTCAACGCATCACGCATATTATATAAGTTTCCGCTTTAAAAGACGACCGCAGCTAAACTCTTCTTCCAACTTCATCCTCTAAATGAAGAAACATGAATTTATACAACATATACGCCCCCCACCCTCCACCTCTCTCTCTCTCTTTATATATATATATATATATATATATATATATATATATATACATTCACACACATGCACGCATACATTCTTTCTATGCTTTTGTTTCTCTATTTTGCATATCTATATATATAAGAATGCCATATAAAGATGTGCGAATTTCAATATTTCTTCAGCCTAAAAATAAAAGGAGAAAAAAAAAACCGGAAAACATGTACACCCACAGGCGAAATTCTTAGTTGCAAGAGACTGGCTGAACCAATATAAAAGAAGAAAAATAAGAGAAGAAAACGAAATGAAAGTGAAGGAAATAAAACAAAAGAGAAGGAAAAGAGAATTGAAAAAAAAAAAGGGAGCAAGCGGAAGAAGAGGAAAAGAAAATTTTCGTTTGATATTGGAACAAAGTGAGATGAATGAGTGGTAGAACGGTCAAAGAATTCAATGGAATAGTGCGAAAATATGTAGCCAATGAGATGGTGAACGACCTTGGAACCAATGGAGAGGGGCTTAAGGTTGATGGATGTGCCTCTTATTAGCTGAAGTGGATTAATGAATAAACAGATAAAATGGTATGGCAATTAAAATGAATCGATCGTTAAAGGGAAAGAAATCTTAGTAGCAGAGGTGCTGATATAGAGGAATGGTTAGCACTTCAGAGGTAAGTTTGAGGTAGTTGTTGTAATGTAGAGGATATTAAATAAATTAGATAAAGAAATAAATTATAAACTGAGGGAAGAAAATAAAACAGAATTGGGATTGTTACTAAGAATATAGATAATACCAAATAAATAAAGAATGAATATGCAATAAAAATATATATAGAAAATTTTGGAAACATTAATAAAAAGAAATTTAAATTATTCACTACTGGAAATTTATAAAATTATAAAAAAAAAGAAGAATAAAGCTAAATAAAAGAGTAAAAGCGAAAATGGAGAAATAAAAGTCAAGAGGAAAATCCTCAAAACGAGGCCAGGATGAATGAGTGAATAAATAATTGATTGGGTAAATGAATTGTGAGAATAGGAATGATGAAGTAGTTGTGTAGAAAGATGTAAGTAAACGATTGAGATAATTATTAGTATTAAGAATAGTAAACGCGCGCACACACACACTAGCTCGGAATCACATATATGCGTATATACAAGTGTCTGTCTTGATAGTACGCATAGATAGAGATTTTCACGATGAAATTGCGGCGTGTTTACAAGCTTGCTTCCCAACCAGACAGTTTCGGTTTCAGTCTCATTGGGTGGTAGCTTGGGCGAGTGTCTCCTTCTATAGATTTGTGAGTGGATTTGGTAGATGGAAACTGAAAGAAGCTTGAAGTAGTTGTATGCTGTCAACTTAATGTGACAGTCCCATGAAGGGAATAATACTACTGTTGTTAAGACCTAGGAAGCTGCATCGCTTTCTGTCGGTCTTGACACATTTCCTGTGGCCGACAGAAAGCGGTGCAGCTTCATGGGTGTAACCAGCAGTAGTATTATTCCCTTCAGGGGACTGTCACATTAAGTTGACAGCATACAACTACTTCAATGTATCACTACTGCATAAATCTCTCTGAGAGATTTAGCAATATATTATTTATGAAAGAAGCTTGCAGTGTATATATGTAGAAGGGAGCATATGATCGAAAGATGCTTCAATCGGCGCTATGTGCAGTAACCCAGTGGGCAGAAAAAAAAACAATATGTAATTGATCGAAGAAAAATTTGAGGTAATATACTTTGGAAAAGGGGACACACCTAAACGATAATATACACCACTGACGGGAAAGCTACTTGAACCGTCGGATAATATCAGAGAGTTACGTGTAACTGTCAACAGCAGCCTTAGCTGGAGTGTGCACGTCAACAAAAAACTCGATGTTGCCCGCAGAACGTGCTCATGGATCCTCAGAACTTTTCTATTTAGGGATTATGAAACCACCATCCTCCTATCCTCCACTTTCGCTAGGCCCCACCTTGAATACTGCTGCCTATTGTGGTCCTTTGCAAAAAAAAAAGAAACAAAAAAAAACAGTACAAAATGAGGTTCGAAGCACTGCAAAGATCAATCGCTAAAAAAATAAATGGCTTGATGGGACTTGATTTTTGGGCTCGTCTTAAACAGCTGAAGCTCCATTCTCTGCAACGCCGCCGTGGGGGATACATTATTTGCACCGTGTGGAAAATATTTCACCAGTATTATCCAAATGATATCGGTATTACGTTTACAATTCACCCAATACTAGGCCCCTGTGCAATGCGTTCCTTTCAAAGGTCGAGATCACATCACACAACAACATTGCGACACAATTTCTTCACTACTTATGGTGCTGTCCTTTTCAATATTACCCCGAAAGAAATTAAAGTAGAAAAAGGCCCCAAAACTTTCAAACGGTACCTGGACGGATTCCTCCAGGAAATACCGGATAAACCACCTACACCTAAATACGTCTGAACCAAGAACAACTCCCTACTTGAGTGGTCCATGGTGTCCCGAAATTAACTAAAAGATTTTTCCAGATGGTGCTATTGAGTTAGTCATGGCTTGGGCCGATAATGGCTGAAACCAATCTAAGTTAGCTAAGTTTGTGTGAGTAAATTTATTCAATAAAATCGCCATTGGCTTAAACCACGGCCCCCAGACAACTCCGGAATCTCCTGCAACTCTTATGTACGGTCTCCTTGTTTCAGTTGGTGAATGTCCCCTTAATCCTTGCCTTTAGTTCATCCTTGATGTTACAGAGAGTTTTGTTGGTTTCTCGCCCTACTGCGCCCCGCATATAGAAATCAAGGGGTTCGGAATCTGGGGAGTTAGGTAGCCAGATGTTAGGGGTGATGTAGTCACCGGAATTTTCTGGCAGCCATGAGTAGGTTCTCGTGCTTGTGTGGTATGTTGCAGGATCCTGTTGCCAGACAGTGTCTTCCATCAGCTTTCTTTGCTTCAGGGCAGCAGTACCTCCTCCCGGCATTTATGTAGGCCTCCGTTTGCTGAGTCTGAGGCCGTGTAGGAAGATGAATGGAGGCCATCACTAGTGATCACTCCAAAGACAATATGTTGTTGACTGGTGGTTTGGTATATATCACTCCCAGCACATGTCCACAGATTGACGTTTCAAACACTCTGAAATGATCGTATTGGAGCTTCTGGCGCTGATGCCAAGCAAGCAGAACGTCATGTCGTTTCCAAATTTCGGGCAGAGTGAATTGCGCCTTTTATTTTCTCACAGACGGTGCCTAACTGACCCTACTATAATATGTATCGACAAAATAAAAAAGAACAATGCGCATGGGCGAAATTAAAAATATGAAATGGTGCCAATTTACCCATCGCATCCTGTATATATAGTATACACATATTAACATATATACATATTACATATGCACGTATATTATGAAAACGATGACATATCTATCTATCTATCTATCTATCTATATATCTATCTATCTATCTATCTATCTATCTATCTATCTGTCTATCTAACTAACTATCTATCTATCTATTTATCTCTCTCTCTCCCCCTCTCTCTCTCTTTCTCTCTCTCTCTCTCTCTCTCTGTATATATATATATATATATATATCTACATTATCGTTTTCAGAAGACGATGAAAGTCCTTTTCACATTCTTGATTTCTAAACTTTGATATCATGGTATCGATAATGCATCTAGGAAAATAATGGAAACATTAATCACCTTCTATATATCAACTTTGACTGCTTGAAAATATACATGTTCGCTGCAATGATACATCGAGAAGGCATAAATAACGGGATTAATTCATACATTCTATAATATCATAGCAATTTCATGAAAAAGAGGTCCATAAACAGTGGCTTCTAAAATTTAATACATATTGATCATACATCTGTTTTTAAAGGTGCAATATTTGCTTGAGTGACAAAAGATATACCTAAATGTAAATACGGAACGTCTCATGTTTTTCGAGATCCACTAATGAATTCATTGGAAATGAACTATATGATAGTGTTATCTCATCAAATCCAAGAGACATTAAATCTAATAAAAGCTTGAGTGCATTATGCATATTCGTGCATAATAAATGTGCTGTGTTTCAATTGATTTTCTGTATAAGACGTTATTCCTTACCATGCAGATCAAACATCAAATGGAATCCAGCACTTACTATATGGTTTCTCTGTTAGTCATAGCATATCTAAGGCTACATCGACTTTTGGCCTGTTTGATTTGATTTTCAATTGGAGAAATGTTAATAGGTGGTAGTGATATGATCATAAAAGGAACAACCAGTGACCTAGTAAAAGATTTTAATATTGGCATATTATGAACAACTGGTTAGTAATTCAACTGATGGCCTCGATGTATACAAGAATACAGTGTGTATGGTGGTAACAAAATTCGAAGCCCATAGTGAACGTTGAAAGTTAACACTCAAATGATATAGCAGATACCATTTTTCACATACCTTGGATTTTGGATCATGGAACACGCAAGATGTGTGAAGAAGACCAAAATCCGGACAGTGCTGGCAAAAATTTGCATTCTCAAAATTGTATAATATTTTTAGAAATTGTATTCTGAACATTAAGTTCAAGATCTGTATATTGAACGGCTTTGATTGCCTTGTGTTAATCGATGGACGTGTGTCACGGTCTAAAACATAAAAAACAAATGTGAAGGTACTTGGAGAGCTGTGAAATGTGGTTGGGGTAAAAGAGCCTGGAGAAATTTGCAATGACCGGTAAAATTGAATGGAAAAGATGAGGAAAGAGAAGAATCATATGGATATGTCAGACTTGACGATAGGTTGGAAGAACGATACATCAAACAGAAAACAAAGAGAACTGTGTGTAGCAAGATATGAACGCCTATGTCCTAAATCTGGTCATAGCACCTAAAAGAAGAGTTATTTTTTGTGGAAGAAATTCTATTTTATATTACATGCAAGTTGCTAATTTGTAGGCATCTGGTTTATTATGACCTAGGTGTGACTTTAAACTGCAGCTGGTTGAGTGACCCTGGATCCGAAGTTCCTGTAGATTTCCCAAGTCTATTCTGACTTAGAACAGTAGCACTTCCACGGCCCCACATTGGAGTTAATTAACATTTAATTAGAGGTCAGTTGTGAATAAGGGAATAAATTACGGGAGGCGAGTCCCTTAGCAAGGTCTAGCAACCGGCCACCATCCGAGCGAGTGGTTGTAAATAACGGGTTGCAACATTATGGATATGAACTTTTTCAGCAGACAAAGCTATTTAGTCGATGCCGACTAACACTAGATACTGAGCAGGTGAACAATCAACAAACAGTCAAAGGCCGATAACAACCATTTCAGTTAGCGAATAACTGTTAGCATCTGTAGTCGTAGTCTGCGCAGAGGAAATACTGAGCTATCGAAATACCAATATGACATATTCGACGTGGCACGTCACCCATTCAGGTGACGATGATGATAATGATGTAATATATTACGACAATTATTATCTCTGCTTCACTGATATATATTATCTTGCTCTATAAATGAGAGTTTCTGATTTGTTTGTGGATTCATACGGCGACATTTGATATAAGTAACATTTAGTAAAACATAAAAGCTGAAACACATTACCTATCAAATTTTGAAACATAAATGGCTGATTAGATCGACTCCAATATATACACAATTATTATCGTAATGCGATGCAATGCATAGTAAGTAGAACGATTATGGAAACCGTTAATATGTGTACATTATGAAATGATTTATATTATCCTAAAACGATTTAACAAATCTATGCAATAATTGAGACATTGAGGTATTTTGACAAGCGGAGTCGTTTGCCTATTTGTAGGAGAAAATAAACGGATTTTAGTAACGTTGCTATATTTCTATGAACATAAATTTTATCAATGAAATGAATACGGAAATCAAAGGAACATCATTACTCTGTTGCAATTTTTCTTTTCGTTATGTTATTCAGTACAATAACAATCATCGATTCTTTCTACTTGTGGAAAAAGTATTAGGAATACATTATATTTTTTTAATACTAGTATATGATTTCCGAAATGCGTTATTCGACGATGAAATTACAAACAGGTTTTGTGAGCTATCTAATCATATTATCTCTCTGTCTGTCTGTTCCTCTCTATATATATATTTATATATATATACCTATATATATGTGTGTGTGTGTGTGTGTGTACATAGAGAGAGAAAGAGTCAAATATATACACACACATATATATATATATATATATATATATATATATATACATACATAAAATAATATCGGATACCAATATAGTAGAAATTTCACTACCAGTAGCCTAGCATGTATACACGAATTTTATGTGGAAAGACTCTTACTCTATCTTTTATTCCCCCTCGCATTTTTTCCTTTCTCTGTCTCCCCCTCTCTTACATTCCTTGGCCTCTCTTTCTTTAACTCCCACTATTTCCCACTCCTTTATCTCCCCCTGAACGTTTCCTTTTGTCTCTGATTTTTTTCTAATCCTCCAATCCCGCTGTCTCCTACCCATCTTTACTCCTTCCACGGGACCGGTGTCCGGACAGCCATGCTCTTTCTTTCTTGACCTGACTGTCGACCGTTCAACACGTCTTGTGTTCATTTCCTATATTCCTACCTTGAAGCTTTCACTCCATACACGCCAGCGCAATTTGAATCGTTCTCGGTCGCAAGACGCCTGTTGTTATTTCGTGATGTTCGTATTCGTAATTGTGTAGCATGTTCTCTTTTTGTTTGTTTGTTTATTTGTTTATCTTTGTTGCCGTACACATTCGCTAGCTGTCTTACAAAGGTGTCTAATGCTTTTAGCTTAGACTTTTTGGGGGACAACCACATCGAACCATGTCAAGTGTAACTGGCCGAAATGGTCGTGACTTCTAGTACTTGACTGATGAAAGAAAGCCGTCCGTCTAATTGTTGTTTCTCATGTCCCTATCTGTCTGAACGTTTTAATGCACTCTATTATATATATATATATATATATGCTGTAGGTGAATAGGGATACAGTGGTGTGTTAGCTGTCAGATTAAGGCTAACCTCATAAAATAGTCAAAGAGTTATTAGCGTGTTTGCAATCACGCTATAATTCTTCTGACTGGTAACTTCGGGTTCGCTTCCCCAGGTAATGAAAATTAGGAGTAGTGTTGATTTTAAATAATTCTGAAGAATACAATGACTGGTACATCATAAAATTTTCTTTTAATTCACATGGTGAAAACAGCCGACATGTGCTTCTGTTGCACGCACTAGTTGCAGTTGCACATGCAGCCCGGTATAGTCTTCTGTGCATCGCCTGTGCATCGAACAAACGTGGTTTAGTGTTGTGTGCCCAACTGTATATATATATATATATATATATATATATATATATATATAT
>NC_068985.1:6428778-6434991 GCF_001194135.2 Octopus bimaculoides
TGTGTGTGTGTGTGTGTGTGTGTGTGTGTGTGTGTGTGTGTGTATGTATGTGTGTGTGTGTGTATGAGGAGAGTTGATGTTTGAGTACATGCTTATGCCATAAGTTTACAGTTGTTTCGTAATCATTTTAGTTATATAATAGATGATACATCAATACTAATTCATGTACACTATACATATATAAACATCCAAGTTAGTATTTTGTGGTATGCTGTACGCGTATGTTTGTATACATGTGTGAGAGGGTTGTATCAGCCTGTGCGTGTGTGTATGAACGCAGGTAATCATCGAAATATTATTATTAAATCAATTCCAGTCGTGTTCCATAATATTCACCTTCATCCACAAGAAAGCTCTTGTTTTCATTATCCATAAATTATATTATTTCGACCATTGAAATCGAGGTGAACGGTAAATATTTCCGAAGTTAGGCAAAACACATTTATGAAAGGCAAATCATTACTACAATTTCTGTATACATAATAACCTATAACCATTTCATATGGCTAATTTTCATATGCATACGTACATAAGTATGCTCGTGTATGTACGTGTGTGCGTGTAGGTACGAGTCTTTCATATTGCGTATATATATGAATCTCTCTCTCTATCTCTATCTCTGTCTCACTATATATATATATATATATATATATATATATATATATATATATATGTGTGTGTGCTTTTATGTGTGTGCACGTGCGCGTGTATATTGTGTGTTTGTGGGTTTGTATGCGTATATGTAAGAACATTACATAGACTAGAATTTCCGTTCCGTTTCGTTTCATTTTGCTTTTCTTTATTAGATACGATTTTCCCATAGATGTGTCGAAACAGTCGATCCGATAATGGAGTAGAAGTAGATATTTTACGTATATTAGTGGCTGCAATATAATAAGTTAATGTCAAAGAAATGAAAACCGTCATTGCAGTGGGCATTTATTTTACTTCACGAAGATTAAGTTGAATCATTCTATGTTGTGATCTAATGTCAAAGAATAAAAAAAAACGTCTTTTCAAAGTAGAAAGAGCAATCTGAATGTCATCATATTCTGAGCTAGAACTTCGAAGAGAGATTGTTATAAATGGAGAATGAAGTGACTGGGAAGGAAGCTTTTATGAAAGGTCAAAATGTCGTGTACGAATATTAAAACGCGAAAATATGAATAAAATTGAAAACATCAATATAATCGTCATAACCATCTTCAAAAAATACATTAAGCTGTGAAAATATCTATTGAAGTATATATTACGATATTTTTGTTCAGTTTCAAATCTTGAGTACAGAAGTAAAGTAGCTATATTAGAATTTCATGAATACCTCAACAGATGAGTATAAGATACGTGTCGAAGTAAAACAACTTCATATGAACAGACTAGTTTAGATACAATAAACAAATATGTGGAGAGGTTTCTGTTAAAGTTATGCACTTACTGATTCGTACACACACACACATATATATATATATATATATATATATATATATATATATATATATATATATCTTTGCATATAAATATCAAAGCAAAGAGGTGTTAATAAGAGATATCAATTCAGGCGAAATAATTCTGAAACTCTCTGCAGATAGAAATCCACCAAGCTACGAAAGAAGTGTTGTGATCGGTGTCTTACTCCAGGTAATCCGAAATCGGAGGCTGAAGTCGAAGACTATCACTAGTCAAAAGAGGTAAATCTATGCTTGAATTACTCAGTTAAGAGGGTAAGTTTTTGCAGAGATGTATGTGGTAGAGCTAGATTCAGTGTAATATCTCTAGATTTCAGAAGATCTTTCACGATCAGACATTACAATTATAATGCTAGCTCTTCTCAGGGTGAATATGAGTTAAACCTCTTCCATTAAATGATGTAATAATATTCAAAGTGACCTATTGCTTGGCGAAGGAATTGTCATTTGCTCTCTTACGAAAGCACGTACCATTTCCTCCTACCATATCATCGCTTTCACGTGGCACTCACTCTGGTTATAAACAGCGGATTATCATTGAGGTGATAAATCTTCTTGATAACCCACATTTTAACTTTACCCAATAATGACATATTGATTTTACTTAAATTATACATTTTCTATAAATATTTGGTATTGAAGTTAATAAAGTATAGATACTTTATTATATGGTTTTAGTGATTAGTCTGTCTTTATTCCTTTTCTATGATGTTCTACCCTAACTGATCATTTCATTGTTATTATTATTATTATTATTATTATTATTATTATTATTATTATTATTATTACTATTACTATTATTATTATTATTATTATTATTATTATTATTATTATTATTATTATTATTATTATTATTATTATTTCATAGTTGCTTTAAATAAATATAATCCTTGTTCCCATATTATTTCCTACTCAGCCTATATAAGGTAATATCGGTATCTCGACAACTTAAAATAGTTCAATTTAATTAAATCAGTATACAATTAACTTGTTCTTTAACCTCGTTTGCTCCATTATTAAATATCAGTTAAATCCAATTCATCAATCTCCATAGAAACCATATAATAAGTTAATATTTAGATAATTAATAAGTAAATAAATATTAAACTATTTTCTTTGCAATTTTCTTTTCCTCCCTCTATTGTGCTAAAAAATATTTTGGTTTATACTCATAATATTCATAGAAGTTTTATCCTTTTGTTAAAATTTCATTCTTAATAATCTTCTTGATTACTCTGAATTTTAACTTTGTACAATAAGACAATATTGTTTGAAATGATCTTTAGAGATTACTTGATTTATCTCTTTCTTAAATGGCTCTACCCTCCTGATCTTAGTATTTTTATAAAGCCCTTTATATAAATAACCCTTCTAAACAAGTACAATCTAGAAACTATAAATATCATGTAGGGAGTAACAATAGTAACTTCTTAAACTTATAATATAATCCCTCAGTTTATATATAGGGTAAAATATGAATGTTCCATAATTTAATATTCCTTTAGCTGATACCAGACATCAGTCTTTTATTGATATTAACTAAATAACTAAAGATATAATGTTTAGTCCAATATATTTTGAATTATTATACTTTTTCTATAAGTTTTTTCTATTGGTTCTAATAAGCTAAATGTACTTTACCACATCATTAATAATTAAGCTATTTTATTTTTATGGTATTCTGCCCTAAGTGATTTTTTTATTTCATTTATTTATTAATTTATAATTAGTCTTTATTTATTCATAAAATTAAGCTAATATTTGTATCTCTATAAATTCATACTTAGCTTATATAAAACTATACTAGTATATTCACTGCTTATAAAAAAAAACTGCTTAGATTATAATATTATTAATATATAATTAGCATGTTCTTTTACCTCAATACTCCTTTATTAATACCAGTATATACAAATTAATCAATATTCACAGATGCCATCTGTTGAGTTAGTATTTAAGTGTACAATATGTATAAATATTAAAATATTTCTGAATAATTTCTTTTCCTCCCTGTATTGTGGTAAAAGTTTGGTATATACTCAAAAGTATCCATAAATTTCTATCCTTTTTTTAATGTATTCTTCTTAATAACCCTCTGAATAGCCATAAACTTTATCTGTATACAATATAGCAACATTGTTTAAAACATTTAACTATAGTACTACACGATAATACTTCTCCTCTTTCATTATCAATGGTCTGCTAGTGGGCGACCCCCTTAGTTGTCAGCCAACATCTTGTTTTAAGTTTTCCTTTACTAAACCTCACGATTTTATGACTATACCAACAATGATTTCTGTCTGCTCTCTCAAGTCTACCTCTAACAGATATACAAGGTTTGATAAACTAGTCTATAAATAAAAACTGACGGATTATTCTTACAGGATTATTCTTGGACGGATTATTCTTACAGGTGCTTATAAATCTAAGCACAGATTTATGTAGTCAAGATATGGCCACCCAATATTCAACAAAATTATGAGCCGAGGAAGAGTTCAACATATTTTACAAGTATTGCATTTTGATGATGCTAGTGCAAGAAGAAAGAAAGAGAAGTGATGATAAATTGGAGCCCATAAGAGAAGTATTTGGAATGTGGAATCAGAATTTGCAAGATGGATATGTTCCAAGTTCATGCTTGGCAGTTGATTAACAATTAGTTTCATTCAGAGGGCGCTGCCCATTCCGGGTATATATTCCTTGAAAACGAGGGAAATATGGAATTAAATTTTGGGCAACATGCGCTAGTAAAAATCTACACTGGAAAAGATCCAGTAAAAGGGAGAGAGACAAATAAAGGTTCAAGAGTTGTTGAAGACCTAATAGAAGAACTTGAAAATACTGCTCACAATATAACTTGTGACAATTTTTTTCATAATTCTAGGATTGGTTCGAAAACTGCTGAGCAAGAAAACAACTTTAGTTGGAACAATTAGAAAGAACAGAGTCGAACTTTCAAGTGCTTTCAGAAATGGAAAAGAAAGAGGAATCAACAGCACAATATTTGGATTTCAAAAGGATTCTATGATTCTAATTTACTGTCCCAAAAAAGATTATGTAGTCACACTTATGAGTACAATGTACTCTCAGCCTTGAAATGATTAAAAAAAAGTGCTGAAAGGAAAGCTGAAGTTATTACATGTTACAACAAAACAAAAGGAAGAGTAGATACCCTAGATAAGATGGTAAGGATATACACTTGCAAAAGAATGACTTGGAGATGGCCTGTGGTTATATTCTACAACATGATTGATATAAGCGCAGGGAATACTTTCATTGTTGCTAAACAGGTTCACTTGCAAAGCTTCAAGGATAAAAGAAGACAGTGCCTAATTCAGTTAGCAAAGGAAACTTGCTGGAGTTTATGCTATACAAGAACATGACAAACAATCTTCAAGTTCTGCTAACATTTCTCAACCAAACAAGAAAATAAGACGATCTGCAACTTCATTTGAGATTCTTCAGCCAAAGAAAAGAGGAAGGTGTTCCTTGTATGGCCCACAAACAGACACGAAAACTTGTACTACATGTAAGAACTGTAATATCCATGTTTAGCAAGAACATTCCAATGCTGTTTGCATTCACTGCCATGAAGAGCTGTAATTCTATAATTTTGTAATTTTTTTAACTTATGATATATTTTGTAAGCTGTATTTGTTTTTATTAAAGTTTGTAGGAAACAGAAATTCTACATTCATATCATAACATATATATTGTAGCTAAGAAATAGTGTGAGTTTGAATAAAATTCAATTAAAAGAAAAAATATTGGGTCCAGTTGATAATTAGTGACACATTTTCTCTGGTAGACCAAGGGTTAATTAATCAAAAAGAGAGTTTGCATTTTATAAGAATGGGTAGCTGCGCGCATCGATACCATTAATATCATTCACTAATTATAGAAATTATTGAAAAAGTAAACAAACATATCATTACAGAATGAAGAATATGAGGTATAAAAATAGGAAATTATATGGAAGGAATGCTTGACACATATGAGTCCCATAAACCAAACATGCGTCCAGACACAGCAAAGGACCGCAAACACATGAATCTTAATAGATCTAAAAGCGATTTTACCATGATCGAGTATGCGTCGACGTGCAAATATTGTGGCCATTAGATGCGAGCTTTGTTTCTCAAAGAAATTTCATATACTATTTGAGATATTTCTATCATTCCAGGTAAAATCCCAAATGGATATGCAGAAATTTACATCGATATTTACTGAGGAATGTCAAATAGAAAACAATTAAATTGGATTACTAACCACACATTCGGAGATATAATTTCGGACATAAAGGAATTTGCATATACAAAATATTCAATTTCGCACAGACATGAAATTAGCAAAAGCTGAATGTTATTTATAAATCACAAAGACGGTAAAATATGATTGTTCTTTGCATAGTTATTTTTCATAATCTTGCGTGTCGTACTCTCTAAATTTATAGTGTTCTTGATCTTGATCTTTGATTCCAGAAATGCAGCTCCACTATACATGCCTACATACATACATACATACATACATACATACATACATACATACATACATATATATATATATGGGAGAATATACAAAAAATAACAACAGACGAGGACAGGTGGTGTAAATAACAAAAGTATATATTAGTATGACGCTCGGGAATACGGAAAGTCTTTGACGTTTCGAGCTACGCTCTTCAACAGAAAGAATACGGAGACAAGGAGAAAAACACGGAGAAAAAAAATTGAATAGTGTTCAGTCA
>NC_068985.1:6435223-6438028 GCF_001194135.2 Octopus bimaculoides
ATATATATATATATATATATATATAGTGGTTGTATACTCCTTATGCAGAGTTTGACAACCACCTGTACCTGCACCTTAGAAACATCATGGCATCTCATGTGGCTTTTTGAAACAGACAATGTTCTGAACAGAAACCCACATAGATTGCACATCTGATTTGGATCACTAAGAGCTGCAGATAGGTTCTGATCTTTGTGGATCTTAAAATGTCTTTTGAGGCGTCCCTTAAATTTGCAGACCTTCTGATATACATTGCATTGAAAGGTGTGCGCAGACATATACGCACAATTATTGGACATATGTATATAGCTCAAAATAGAAACTTTTAACCTCAATAACGCACTTCTTTCTGGCCGTTCAGTTGAGTTCGATGAAGAGCGATTAAACCAACTTTTGCACGAAAATTCTCGTCAAATGACAAAGAAACTGGCAGAGAAAATGGAATGCTCCCTCACCGCTATAGAGAAGCATCTTCACTCGATGGGAAAGTTTCAGAATTATAGAGCATGGGTTCCGCATGCTTTAAGTGACAACAAAAATCAACGAGCCACAATCTCCGCCGGTTTGCTTGCTCGTCACCGCTCATCTCATGGACACAAGCAACGATTTCTTCACCGAATTGTTACTGGCGACGAAAACTGGTGCCTGTACATCAATATGAAGCAGCGTAAATAATGGCGTATCCCGGTAAACAAGCGACACCGTGCGTGAAATAAGATCTTCATCCGCGTAAAACGATGTTGTGCATATGGTGGGACTGGAAAGGGATTATCCATTATGAATTGCTTGAACAGAACCAAACGGTCAACGCGGAAATCTATGTTGAACAGATGGAACGACTCAACACGACTATTCAAGAGAAAAGACCCATTCGTCAGCATGGAGTTCTTCTGCTGCACGACAACGCCCGCCCTCATATCGCCAATATGACCATGGAAGCCATTCAAACGCATGGCTTGGAAGTGCTGCCACACCCGCCGTACTCTCCTGATTTGGCACCAAAGGATTTCCTCCTCTTTCGATGTCTTTCAAATGCTGTGCGCGGAGTTTCGTTCAATTCTGATGCAGAATTAAGACCTGGATTGGATCAATTTTTCGAGTCGAAATCGAGTGATTTCTGCCAACGGGGTATTGAAAATCTTGTTGAACGTTAGGAAGAAGTTGTAAACAATAGGGGTGAATACATTAGTGTTTAATTAGTTATTTTTATTAAACCTTTAAAAAATTTAAATTTAATTAAAAAGAACGTGGAGCCTTAGTTCCCAACCTAATATATACATATATAGGGAAATGTGTTGTTGAATATGCACCTAAATTCCCAAAACACGTAATTGTTTAAAATACATTTATTTACATATATACCAAACTAGTTTCAACAATGCTTTTGTTTACCAATGGTAAAAGTTTAAAATTATGAATTAGAAAAAGGAATATCTCTAAAATTTTCAACGTTGACAAATTAAAATGTTTCGATGTTGATAAATTAACATGTTCAAAACAGATAAATTTTGCATTACGAATTAGGAGGACAGGTGCAAGTTTGAATGTTCATAGCAGTCAATAATATTGAAACTGTATATCAATTTGTTTGAATGTACAATGTTCCTTAATGTTATTTGTGATCGACAAGTCATACTGAGTTAAGAGGGAAAAAAGAAGGCAGGAATGGAAATAGTAAAAAAAAGGAATTTGGTTTACAGTTTTTCTGATCCACTTTCCGTAGACGCTTTTGCTTGTAGTGGTATGTTTTGGGATCAGATGTATTTATAATTTTTTCCGCGAGCGAATCCGGATTTTGATTCAATAAAATACTGGTGACGTTTTTTGGGGATCAAGCTTGTCGTTCTGCTTCGTTGACTTCCCTGTGGAGACGGTCATCTGTCGTTCCGGTTGGTTGGTTCTCATAAAGGGTCAGTTCGTTGTATTTGCTGAAGTCCTGTTTTGATTGGTCTGGAGTTAGGTAACGTAAGCAACTGATATTTGTAAAATTTCGCTTGATTAGAGTTAGGTGACGTTGGAAACTGATTTGGAATTGTTGTTTGGGAACCCCGGTTTTTTTTGTGGAGAAATTTTACTGCTTTTTCTTCTTTCTAAAGGATATTAAGCTGCAGTTTATATTTTTAATCAGAATGTTTGCCTTATTTAAACGGAATTGAGTTGAAGTGTTTCAAAATTACCATACAGACATTAGTTGCCAGTTTTCCCGATGGCAAGTGGGCCCCTGCACCAATAGAATCCACTTATAGGGGCCCATGTTAGTATTTAAGGGGCCCATCCCCTCAAGTTTGAAAGATTTCTTTCTCTCGTGGAAGAATGCATTAATTATTTCAGCCTGATTGTGTTTGTAGACAACTGAAAATAATACTTTAGTCTCCTGGCAACCAATATTTTAGACCCAGTCCGCCACTGTATGTATGTATGTACGTATGTATGTATGTATGTATGTTATCAATGAGTTTCATTTCTGTATTTCTTGTCCATAGAGAAAGAGCCGGACTCTAACATAGATTCAGGGATCCTTCATTGGAACTTTTATCAACATCATCTAGGTATTTGTGCATATGTGTGTGTGTGCAGTATTTGGTGTTAGTGTATGCGCAGATTTGTATGTTTGTATTATGGATGCGTTTTTATGTCTAGATGCATGCATATGTATTTATGTGCTAAATTTTTGGAAAGTTTTACATATCTTTACAGTTCCATTGATGGCTTGAATCTGTAGTCTTCTAATCAGCCTTTTTCGTTCAGCTTTTGAGAACCCTAGTTTTTCCAGGTTTTTGTTGAGGCAATTCGTTACATATCCCA
>NC_068985.1:6438508-6440487 GCF_001194135.2 Octopus bimaculoides
GATGACATTTTTGGACAGCTGCTAATGATGTGGGTGATATCTTCGATACTGATTCCACAGAGTCTGCATCGATTATTACATTGTGGCGTTTTGCCCGCCTCTCTGTCCCGTTTGTTTATTAGGAATTTGGTTGCTATTTCTTGTTCTTGAATAGCAAAGACATACCCTTCAAAGTGAGAGTTGGTGACCCGATTGTTTGTCCACGATAGACTGCTCTGGTTGTCAATGTTGTTATCACCCTGGAGCTTTCTGTTAACGTATCCATGCATGGTCTTCTGCTGGAATGCATTCATCCTCTCCTCTGATGTTATGTTACGGTAGAGTCTTGCAATTTCTTTGGGTAAGAGTTCAGGGTTGTCGAATAGGGAATGCTTGTCAAGTAGTTGCCTTCCCAACCTCATGATGGTATTTACCTCAGGCCTGCAGACTTCATCAAGGGGTGCACTTCGACACTTGGTGGTTATGAGATGATGTCGAATAAATATGACACGGCATTCAAAGGCAGTCTGAATTTATGTTAGGCCCCTCCCTCCTTTATTTCGTTTTAGGTATAGGCGGTCTACATCGCTATTGATGTGAAAGTTGTTCGTGCTCGTTAGTATTTTTCGGGTCTTCACATCAAGGGCTCGGATTTCATCGATCGTCCAGTCAAGTATCCCGAATGTCGGTATGAGTACTGGTACTGCAAACACATTGTGGGCTATTGCTTTATTGAACGCAGAGAGTTCCGAGGTCCACATTTTCCTAACCCGATTTCTGTATTCCTTAGTAACATGTATGTTACTAAGGAATACATACATACATACATACATACATACATATGTATGTATGTATGTATGTATGTATGTATGTATACATGTACTCATTTGGACGGTCAGATGTTAAACAGCGCTGAGAAATGAAACAGATAGCTGTTTTTTTTCTCTCATTCTCTCACTGCTGAAAATTAATGTTGAGATCAACGATATTGTTTTATGCTTCAAGCTGTCGCTCTATACACACTTCTTTTCACTATATGCAACTCTTCAGATAATCCATACATTATTAGACAAATACAAATGCAGCGTCCACATACCTTATTGTCGACTGTTATTCTAATTACAGTTCTATAGCTCAAGCATCCGTTGCATGTATCCATTATATTGATTCGCCTGCAAAATTTCAATTCATTCTTTTATTCCATCATTAGAGTTCTGCTTTTAACGATTTGATTGTAGTCATATCGAAGCGCATCCAGAGGAAGTTCAGTTGAACATATCGACAACGTTACATGTTTTATCGATATCTATTTTCCGAAGAGCTACTTCATAAAACGATATCTCTAATCTTATAATAATACAGAAGCTTCCCATTCTCTCGAAGCACTATTTTTATCTATTTCTTGTTATATTGATTGACAATATCAGCGTACTGCTGATTCCGGCTCAGGAATATCAATGCATTGACGAACTGGTATTATGTAGAATATTTTGATACTAACTCTAAAATAGAAATTTCTAACTATCTGAAATTTACTTTTATATAAATATACGTGTGCGCAATTATAGACGTTAGAAGTCGCATGTGTCGTAGAACAGAAATTGGCTTGAGTACCTGTATACTTATATGCAAGAACACATATGCATACACAGACACAAACAGAGTAGCAGGAATATATGTATACATATAGATTCACACACACACGCACGCATTACATTTTCACTACACTATTTCAACCACAGAAGGGATTATATGTCTAATTTCATTCGCAGTCATACAAACATACGTAAATACATTTACACATTCATAGGAACACTAACAGACATATACACACCTCACCTAAGCATGTGTGTACATACTTCTAAACCCCAAAAATATAACATACAGAGGTGTATTCATAAATGTGTATATACAAACGTTTATGCATGTATATACGAACATATATATACATATATGCCTACACATACCAACATATATATATATATATATATATATATATA
>NC_068985.1:6443211-6446496 GCF_001194135.2 Octopus bimaculoides
ACAGAAATGAAACTGATTGATAACATACATACATACCTACATATATACGTATACGTTCACATTCAGACAGACGCACTTTCTCACATATATACTAATATACTAATATAAACATAATTTCGCACATACATACATACATACATACATACATACATACATATATACGTATACGTTCACATTCAGACAGACGCACTTTCTCACATATATACTAATATACTAATATAAACATAATTTCCCACATACATACATACATACATACATACATACATATATACGTATACGTTCACATTCAGACAGACGCACTTTCGCACATATATACTAATATACTAATATAAACATAATTTCGTCTAAACATTTCACTATTTTGTGTCAATATTTTGATCGGTTCTGTGTGGGGTATTGGTTTTTAAATTACAATCATCATACGCAACACATCTCCAAGCTATATATTCACCGTTATATTATCAAAAGAAATATTATTGTAAATATCATACGTTTAGAAGTTCCTATCTGAATCCGAATATGGTGGTGTAATTTTTACAGCGCTACGAAAGTAGAAAAGGCTTCATAAACTAGACACATATATTGAAAAAGCAAAATAAGAATATAAACATCAGTCTAAGTTCATTACGAGCCCGGTGAACTGTCATATCATAAAGTAATGACATTAGTTTCGAGAAATACTTGCATTGCGTGAGAAAGAGAATCTTATAAACATATTTTTAATGAACATAACTTTAGCTGTAATTTTGTAATATTGGAAATGTTTACACGACATTTTGATTTAATTGGTTATATTAATTAATTTTATCTAAATAGATACAGCATTGTTTTTCTATTTGATAAGTATATGCTATTTCAATCTGACTGGAAACGGTGTGTGAATAGAATTGAATGCCGTACAATATACAACCAAATTTAAATAAGATAAAGAAGATATGATGTATACTTGTATAGTTATGTATCGATTTCTGGGAGATCGATGTGCGTAAATTGGTTGTTTTAAACTGGATGACATTGTATTTTAGACATCAAATATGTGATAATCTCAAAGGCACAATAGACACTTTCAATGTTTAGAGAGGGATTGAAACCGAAATGATATTTGAAAACAGCTTGCTAGTGTAAGTTCAGTCAGCCGAAAACTCCGAATGCCAGATGTCAGTAGGTTTGAAGGGTGATCCGGAAAGAATGCGTACCATTTCGGGGCCTCACTCTCGATAGCTTTACAGCGCAGCAGCCTCCAACTTATTGCTGCTATTTACAATATTCAACATTCCATCATGAAGAGTTGTTGTATGCTAACTTTTGTCAAAGTATTCTAAAGCCATTTTTGTTGGGAGTAGATATTGAATCTGTCCTGAATCCCTTCCACTGCATCTAGCAGAATATCCAGAACCTAGCCACTGCAGATGAGGAAGATATAATTTAAACCTGATTTGTAGATATACCTGTGGATAGATCTGTACAAGGTGAATTGACTCGGGCCGCTGTAAGATAGATGTGGCACCTGAACAGAAATTGAACCTACAACATTATCGTCCATGTTCAAACGCAATAGCTTCTAGTCCACTGGATTAGAAAATCATGATGTGGTAAAACATGTGTCTGGAGACTTCAATAGATCTTCGACATTTCTATCTAAATATTATTTTAACCCAACACACACACGCACGCAGACAGACAGACAAACAGACACACACACACACACACACACAAATAGACGCACACACACACACAAATAGACGCACACACACACACACACAAACACACAGGTCAGGATTATGCACATTTTGCACGCATGATTGGAAGATCGTAGTTTCGGTTTCCGTACCGGTAGGGGCGTGGTGGTCTTGAGGGAAACATGTAACGCTACGCTGCTCTTATACTCTGTTCTAAATAAACAAACCTGTAACAGACAGGTGTCTCGTTTAGAGACGTTGACTTAGTCTTGTCTTCTGTCACTTTTACACAATAGTGTTCCAAACAAACCAGCAGGGTGGCATCGTTTAAAAACTAAGAACATTTTATCTTATAAAAGCTTTAAAGTATAATCGTCGGATGAATGAAATATTTATATTTAGAGAAATTCGCTTTGCTCTACTATATCCCAGTCATGTTTTAAGCGTAAATGGTTTTGAATTAAGAAAGTGAGTTAGTTTAAAATTTCAACTCATAAAATCTTATAAAAATTTTAATTTTGATATAACAGTATATTAAACTTTCTACTAAGTGATTCTCCAAAATATGTTTTCATATTTGTTTTTGTACCTAGTATTACTATTTCGTATTCGGGGGCTGACAGGTATTTAATGTTTCGCTGACACTGTTTCAACACTCAAACAAGGTTATTAACAGATACATTACAGTAAGATAATGAAAAAAAGCCGAAGTCTTACGACGACTGAATATCAGCTGCAACTGGTCCTAGTGATTGTGATAATGGGTAAATATTTTTTAAAGTCGTGAATAGCTTCCGAGATGTAATCAATTCAAAGACATCAAACTTGAAATAAAGTCCAAATCTTTTCATGGTAACTGAGCTTATCAACGGGACAAAAATCCTTATATTCATGGCAACGGATTATAATAATAAAAGAGGATTCAATGGAAATACATAATCAGACCACTGTCTGAAATCGATTATTTCTGTTTGTCTCGAACTACGTTGGCCTTCTCCAAAGATCTTTGCCAGCGTAATACACCACGCTTCTTATATAACAACAACGACTTTGTCTTCGTTTCATCTATACGATTTTATCTCTAATCAAGATGAAGAAAGGGTATATGTTACAAGCAATGATATTTCGTTGGGTTCATGTTCTGATAAAGACAAATGTTTATTGATTCCCACAAAACAATGAAATCTTCCGAGGTTTCGGAAAAAGATCAATAGCAAACTCCATCTCTAATTTTTACTTTCATTGTTCCATAGAAGCGTTTGATATTGGCAGGCAATATTTTAAGATCCACTTGTAAACACGAAATGAAGCAAACTACGAATTTTGTTTGCTGTGTAACGTACAACATACAAACGTACTGATGAGTATACATAAATATCATCTACTGAATTACATCTGTTTCATTTACGTTAAAAACAAGTGATACGTGAGAGACGTGGTCTGTAAACCTAAGTAGTCGATGTGACATTCAAGATAAAAGGCGTAATAAAATATCAGCGATTCATGAAATGTAAGTGGCGGAATCTATTTAAACAATAGCACACCTACATTGACATACGGGTGTGTGTCTATTTATCTCTCTCTCTCTCTCTCTCTCTCTCTCTCT
>NC_068985.1:6447931-6450720 GCF_001194135.2 Octopus bimaculoides
TACATATATATATATATATATATATGTATATATATATATGTATATATATATATATACACACATATATAGGCGCAGGAGTGGCTGTGTCATAAGTAGCTTGTTTACCAATTATATCGTTCCGGGTTTATTCCCACTACGTATATATATATATGTTTGTATATAGATATACCTATATATACCAATACATACATACATACACACACACACACTCAGACGCACACATGATGTTATAGCAGTTATATTTAATCTGAGATTCCATTTATCTCTATTCTGGGTGTCATGTTTAATTTAAAATTAATCTTGAAGCTGTGCAACCAAGAGCTGTACCTGCTGCCCAACAATGTCTACCTTACCAGGAAGGGGACCCAATCAGTCTCATCACATATCCAAAGAAGCAATTTGGAAATCCCCAAAAAGCGTAGATAACAATGACTTCATAATTTAGCTCAATAAGAACCATGTTAAAGTTTTTAAGATCTGCAATCTAAGTTCCGTGGTCTGATCAATATAGGGCTGTAGACAGACCATAGTTAAACTCCAGGTTCAGTGATTATGCGAATGAGGAATCCAACGCAAATCATATATCAGCATGTGTGTATATAAGAACATTTTCAGAATGAGATAAAAATCCAAGGCTGTGAAAGATTTCAGAAGATTCATAAATAGGTCTTACAGCTGTTTCCGTGATAATGTATATATCCCTTCATCGGAGACGGTGTGAGAAAATGGTTAAGCCATTCTAGATAAGATATGAAATAGAGAGTGAAGTGTAGGAACGACAGGAAAAAAATATAGGCGTAGACGATCTCTGAATCCAAAGTGGTACAAATCCAATAAAGACTCTACAAATGGTTTCTAAGTCTAATTAATTAAACCAAGAAAATGAAAAAAAGTAATACTTTTAAAATCAGAATTAGGCTTTCGTTTGAAATCATCATGTTATTAACTTTGAATTACGGTATTTGTTACGTTTTAGTAGATAATGTATTGTTTTTTAATTTTTTAATCTTTTAATTGGATATCTCTATTATTCATTGTAGTTAGCAGACTTTGTTTCATTAACTGTGTGTAGTTTAGACTGTAATGGCAATTGTCGTTATCAAATATTTATATATTGTGAATATGTTATTTCATTCAACGTTGGAGTTGGAGTTTTACCTATATATATTTTTTTCTGGTTTTGAATAGTCTGGCGTTCGGGTAGTTTCCTTCTATCATCATTTAATTGTTTGTTCCTGTCTGGGCTTTAAAAGGTCTTTATATTTCTTTGTGTTGGTCGAATCTATTCATTCCAATAATGAATTCCTGAAAAAAAACCTAATTTTGATTTCAAAAAGATTATTTTGTTTCGTTTTGGTTTGGAAATAATTAGGTTTGGAAGCAATGTGCAGGACCTTTATTGCATGTGTACCAAATTTAGATCAAAAGATCGTTTACGCGTATATTTTTCCTTTCCTTAGTTTATTTATTGATTATACCAATACTGAACTTATAGTTTTTCTTATATATTCTCTGCTTGGATTGAACCGGTAGATTTGAATCTTTTACATCCTTTTGAAGGATTTTGGTCCATACTTCCTTTATACAAACACACACATACATACACGCGCGCGCGCACACACACACACACACGCACGCACGCACACACACACACACACACAGACATATATATATATGTATATATATATATATACACGCTGGCTGCTTTTAGCTTCCGTCTACCAAATCTATAGTAGAAGACACTTATTCCGGGTGCTATGCATTGGGACTGAGCCCGAAATCATGTGGTTCGCAAGCAAGTTTATTACCTGGTTGTGAATATTTTGTACAGTGTCCGCTCAAATGATTCTAAGTAAGCTTTCATTTAAATTCTGTTTTCTTTTGGGTTGAACTCGTTTTACTATTCTTGGTTTCTTTGCTTTTGGTGGTTTTGTTATGTTTATGATAGAAGGTATTGATACTGTATGACTGTTCTTCATAGGCATTCTATTTCTAATGTTGGTCACACTTGTCTAAGTGTTAGAGTTATGGAAATAATTGTTTAACACATTACATCGTATATTAATCGTTTACAATCATGACACTGCACCTTTACTTCGAGAATAAAGTGTCTTTAGATGTGGTCTTTTAAAAATGTATTTCCAATTACATATATATGTCTCATGAATTAAATACATATATTTATATTTATGGACCAGAATATAAATACATTGGAGATAAATAACAACTCTCTACACCTTATTTTCATTTTCATAATTACGGAGGTATTTCTCATTATTGGAGAGAATTATAATTTACACCAACAAAATATTATTTTTTTAATGATTTTTATGAGAGTTACGCTAATACCGGAAAAGACTTATTTTCTTTCATTAGTAAGACATTTTTGAAATATCAACAAGGAAAACATTCTATGCATTTTCGAATCACATACGAATCAAATTAGTATTACTGTGTTCTATAAATTATATCCACTTTTGTGCCAATAACAACAATACGGCACAATTATTTCACCTCAATTGGTTCCGCTCTCTTTAACATTATACCAAAACATATTAAAGCAGAACCAGACCCCATATAGTTCAAGAATTTTTTGGACAAAGTTCTTCAAAAATTCCCGGATAAACCTCCTACACGCGGATATGTCTGCGTAAACAATAACGCTCTCCTCGAGCTAGCCATCTTGTCCGATTCCTGATTTGAATGGCTTTGACAGGTAGTGCTATTAAGTTAAATATGGCCTGGGCCAATACTGGCCGAATCCTATCAAAGTATCAAAGTATATATAT
>NC_068985.1:6451093-6451870 GCF_001194135.2 Octopus bimaculoides
TATATATATATATATATATATATATATATATATATATGTGTGTGTGTGTATATATATATATATTTGCATCTGCATGTGTATGTGTGTGTTTGAAATGACACAAGTACGAAACTTTTATATTCGGGCTTTAAGTTTCTGTGGCATCAATTTAGTGTATGTTGCATTTCATCAGCTTTTACACGTTTAGTGCATACTTACGGAGGTCTTACACAAGATATTTTCAATCTAGTAGGTGCCCTCCTTTAAATATAAAAAGGAGTCTTGTTTCAAGCAACACTGTGTACTTCTGTGTTGTACATATTGTATCTATGGATAAGACTGACCAACAGCCGATTAAATGCAACGTTCATTGAATAGATGCTTCAAAAATTCAGTCCTCAATGAAACGGTTTCTTCGCTGAGGAACTTGATATCTGTAGTCTAGCAATTTCCAGTGTTGCTGACGTCAAATTATGTTGTTGACGCATCATTATTGCGGTAAATACATGGTATATAACAACGATTACAATCCATGAAGTATTTCAGCTTAATCCTTGATATAAACTGTACGCATGCAGTTGTTTAATTTTCAAAGAGAAATTCATACAGGCGCAGGAATGGCTGTGTGGTAAATAGCTTGCCTACCAACCACATGGTCCCGGGTTCAGTCCCACTGAGTGGCAACTTGGGCAAATTTCTTCTTACATAGTCTCGGGCCGACCAGAGCCATAAGAGTTGATTTGGTAGACGGAAACTGAATGAAGTCCGTCGTATATATATATATATATATATATATAT
>NC_068985.1:6454864-6460186 GCF_001194135.2 Octopus bimaculoides
TATATATATATATATTTATATATAGAATCAAAATGAGCAACATGATAACAAGACGTTATGCAGTACGACCGTTTCAAGCGGCTTCATTTAATTGAACAGTGCAATCATTATGTCAATTTAAATGCAGAGCTATCATCAGCTGCACAAATAAGTAGACTTTTAATCAGTTGGGCACAATATAATCTTTCTCAAATGGTGTAACAGGGAAAGAAGCTGGAAGAAATCCATGTTATCACTGTTGTAGCTAGAAATAGACTCTTCGTGTGTGTGTGTATGTGTGGTGGTTGCCTACCCCTTATGCAGAGTCTATTCTTAGTTACAATAGCGACAAACGGATGAGAAAAATTATATTGATGCGTCTCTGTATCCTATTTCATGTTTTTAACGATAATATAGGGAACTTCATGAGACAGCAACATACAGAAATTTAAAAAATGCAAAAATTCACGTTGAGTTAGATCATCGAACGAACAAACAACAGTGAGGTGGATGTACAGAGAAAACAAAAGACGAAGATAAACTTTAAGAGCCATAAGGCCAAGACGAATTGTGATGGGTAACGCCCGGGAGAAATAATTAATTGTACTCTAGAAAAGGATAGAGTAACACATCAGATCAATGTAAAATCGTTTCTATTATACCTGAATATAAAAACAAAGCTTTCATATATATATATATACACACAACCTACATACTCTAAAATCTCATATCCGATAATATCGATAATGTTGCAAGGAGATTCACGAGCCATGATAGCTCTGACAGCACTACTACATGCCGTGAAATCGGGGTGTGTCTGTTTATTTGTTGAATTATAATATTCTATAATCGATCTTTAGAGGAAATTTCATCCAGGTTTTAAGTTTGTTTGATTTATAGTGCGTATAATAGGGATTGTTTTTTGTAAAAGCTAGAAATTCAACCAGACAACGGCATGCAGAAATATAACTATTTATTTCTCTTTTTAAAATTAATGGTACTTTTAACAATTACATATTACTATTTTCTATATGAAGATGAGTGTTCTCATAAATATTGATTTGGTGCAGGTGTCCTCTGTCATAACGGATTATATGATAATATTTGGTTGCGATGTCAAATGCAAGGCGATTATAAAAACTTTACACCTGACCATAAATCTTCTTAACTCCTACATTAATGTTTTTTCTTCTAATTTTTAGGCTTTTCTTCTGTATATATAGTAACAATTTTTGCCCCTTTAAGAAACCTCAATGATCGGTAGAATTTGGTGGCGTAGAAATTTTAAGATATACCAATATACGGAAAAGTATTCAACGTATCAAATTAGAGATTATCTTTATAGATTTTACTTGTGCATGTTTTAATGCATAGAAATGAGAATTTGTACAACGAGGGTACACAAGAAACTGGAATTTATCAATATTGTTTTATTCAGTTAGTTTTGCATGTTTGTACATTTATCATCTTCACAGTATTCTCCATTTGAAGCAATGCGTCGGTCCAAACACGTTTTCCACTTTTCGAAGCAGTGCTGAAACTCTTGCGAAGTGAAGCCTTTTAACACTTCCGTCGTTTTTTTTTTCTTAACCTCTTCTACATCTGGAAATTCCGTAGCATCAGCTTTCACATCACCAGTAATGACCTTCGAAAAAAAGGTTCGAATCAACTTCCAATTCTTCTTTCAATTCACGACACGCAGTCATGATTGCTTTTGATCTTCTATCAGCAAGCGAGGCATAAATTTTGCTGCGATTCCTATGTTAAAATTCGTTGGCAGGATCTCCAGGACACACGAGTTATAGCAACAATTTCGTCAATAAAACGAACAGTGCGGAATCACTGCAAAACAAAAACGCATCAAGTCACCATACGATCCCAATTAACACCAAAGTTCGGCAGAATGACGACCCTGAGGGTCACATGAAGTGGCTTCTAACGGCGGAAGCTTGAACTACAACGGGATTGTCACACAGAGAAGGTTTCCGGTTACGTTTGAGTACCTCCACGTATATCCCAGAAAACTGGGATAACTGTAGCGTTGATATAATCAAACTATTTATACAACTGTACAGAGTTTATCGTTTAACCCAACAATAAAGAGGTTTCAGATTTTCCTACCCATGTTACTCTCTGTTAGTGTGAGACGTATAAAAAGAATCAGAAAGCGTGCATTAGTTGATCAAATTGAATATAGTCGATATGGTGGAAAAATTTTATATCAAAGATAAATTTGATACCTTTTACGGCATATCTAAAATATTGCTTGGAGAATTCGTCATAATGACAATACTGATTAGATAAAAATAATTCTTGCATTTGTCAACTCGATTAATGTTACATTAAATAGTGCACAATTAGGAAACGATATGTCTTTAAAAATACTGGCAAAAAGAAAGCAAATTTCCCGCCTCATTGGGCAACGAAAATACAAATGATCGAGACCTATGACATTTTCTGCCGTAAACGTGTGTGTTTAAAAAGGATATAGCAGCTAATTCCGTGCAAAATTTCTCATTGATCGATCGTGTGTCAGGCACGAGTTAAATGTATGACAGTGATTTATGGATTTTACTTCTAATTAAGCGAATATTTTAGAAGTGGTTAAAGTTAAATATCACGCATTTGCAGGAGTTTAGCAAAAGCATTTTGAATTTTAAATGACGGTTTATTAGTTTCGTATGTTGCATAATTGATGTTATATTTTATTCAATCGACAAATAATACTACATAAAGATTGTACCAAACCAAATAGTTTGTATTCAAAAGTGAGTCTGATATGTTTTAAAAGATAAAAAGTAAAGAGACTTCAAACAGTCCACAAGGTAGGAAGTGCAACTTACTTTTAAAACATAAAATGTGTTTATTCAAATAAAATTACGCATTTAATGGAAACTAAAATTAAAAAAAAAAAACATATTAGCTTGAATGTCAGTGAGAATATACAGCTACTGAAATTGATAATTAAAAGGACTTCCAGCAGATGGCAATGCATTTGACTTGTATATACGGTGAAATTATATTAAACTTTCATTTTTTTAAATCTTTTACTTGTGTCGGTCATTGGACTTCAGCCATGTTGGAGTACCTCCATAAAGAGTTTAGTCAAACAAATCGACTCCAGTACTGTCCTATTGCTCCCTTTATTCCTGGGTTGGTATAGGGTTAACTGAGAAGCCAATATAACCAATCGGACATGCAGTTGGATCAAATCGGAAATCTCTAGACATCAATGACGATCTATGATTTTCATGTCAAAATTTTTGTTACCTTTTTACGCATAAGCCCGCGTCTAATTCCCTGGAGGTATGAGTTAGTTTCTAGCTTTAAATACGTTTCAGCTCTAATCAAACACACCTTTGTCCAAACTGTTCTTAGTCCGAACGATCTGCCATTCAGTAATAGTTTACCAACGATTATATCTTCTCAAAGACCATATTAATACGCTAAAGTGTCACTTGAGATTTAGGTGTTAATTCATGTGATTATATAGGGTCATGGCACATACATGTATACACACCTTCACACATAATCACGGATACATATACAAATGAACACATACACATGATAGGCAACAGAGTAAATACATCTGTAACTAATGAGGTAGTTACACGTAGAAATTGTGTGATTTTAATTGTGCCAAATTCCACACTACTTTCTTTAGCGATTTGCATATATAGGCTCTGAACGTTTTCTATATTTCCTCAGGCTGACCAAAGACTTATGAGTGGACTTGGTAGCCGGAAACTGAAAGAAGCCCGTCGTATATATATTATATGTGTGTGTGCGTGCGTTCGGGCGTCCGTGTGTGTGTATGTGTGAGGGTGTGTGTGAGGGTGTGTGTGAGTGTGTTTGTATGTTTGGTACCCACCACTTCACAACTGGCGTTGCTGTGTTCACAATCCCGTGACCATAGCACATGGGTAAACATTGAAAGTGTAGCTACCGGGCTTTAAAAAAATAAGTACCGGAGTCGTTTCATTCGATTTAAAATTCTTCGATGCAGTGCCACAGCATGGCCATAGTTTAATGACTGAAATAAGTGAAAGATAAAAGAGAAAAGATAACAATTCCATTTTAATGCCGAATACAACGTGTTAAAACTGTGGCATAGGCGAAGCACAAATATTTTTCGCGTTTCTTCGTTTTACAGATTGTAGTATCTGATTCTTTGTTGGATCAAAAGATAAGAACGTTTAATTTTCTTCCTGGTATGCTATTTAAATTTTGTTTCATTCATGTACAATATACGGGCGTTGCTGTTCATTATCCTAACTCTAAATTAAAGAAGCTTAGGGATTATTTGCAGATTGTAATACACTTTAATGCTATCCACACACACCTGGTTTTAGTTGGTTATCTTTCCTTCTAATTTAGTTCTTCGTGCTCTTATGCTAATCGTAATTCTGATGTTATGATGTTCAATTATTTTTGAACCAATGCTTGCTTTTTAATTTGATTCCTTTTAGTGTTATTTTCGAATGATTCCGCTTTTGTTTGCTTTGTAAGTCTCTGAAATGCGTCAACCCGATAAGATATTGCGTATTTTTGTGAACACCACGACGAATTCTTGCGTTATAGAAACGGAACACGAAAGTATCATTCATCTTTTATTTGATTTAATCATTAGATTGCCGCCAGGATGAGGCACCGCCTTCGGGAATGTCTAATGTAATGAATCGGCCCCAGTACTTACTTTTTTTTAAAGATAGATACATATTCTATCGGGCTTATTACTGAACCGCTAACTAAGGGGACATAAACACGCCAACACCGATTGTTAGGTGGCTGTGGGGAAAACATAGACACAAAGACACACTTAAATATACATATGCGTGTTTGTGTGTATGTATGTTTGTGTGCATGACGGGATTCTTTCAGTTTCCGCCTATCAAATACACTCACAAGGCTTTATTCCACCTGACTCTATAGTAGAAGGCAACATACAGTGAGACTGAACCAGGATACATGTGGTCGGGAAGCAAGCTTTTCCCAGAATTTTGTTGAATTTATTCTTTACTGTCTGGTTTTAAGAATAATTTTATTCTTTTATTCATTTACTTGTTTCAGTCATTTGACTACGGCCATGCTGGAGAACGACCTTTACTCGAACAAAAATCGACGACAGGACTTATTCTTTGTATGCCTACTACTTATTCTATCAATCACTTTTGCCGAAGCGCTAGGTTACGAGGCCGTAAACACAACAATATCAATTGTCAAGCGATGGTGGGGGACAAACACAGACACACAAATATGTACATACATATATACACACATACGACATACACACACATATATACATACGATACACACACGCACACATACACACACACACACACA
>NC_068985.1:6460506-6463801 GCF_001194135.2 Octopus bimaculoides
ATATATATATATATATATATATATATATATATATACGATGCCTTTCAGTTTCCGACTACCAAATCCGCTCACAAGGCTTTTATCGGTCCGAGGATATAGTAGAAGACACTTGGTCAAGATGCCACGCAGTAGGACTGAACCCGGAACCATGTTGTTGGAGAGTAATCTTCTTACCACACAGCAACGCCTGCCTCTTTGTTGATTAATTCTAAACTTATGGAACTGGCTCCCGAAAGTATGCTTCATTTGAATGAAAGACATGTTCTATTCTTGTTTATTATTTATTCTGCGAGTGCGATGTGATATGAAGTAAGGAGAGAGAGCAGAACAGTAATGTGGTTTATGATGATCGTTACTCCATGTTTCGAGCAGAAAACAGTCTTTGCAGAATATTTAATGTGTTTACCATATTGAGCTACATGTGTTTGTGTGTGTGTGTTAATAAAGGTGATTTAGCTTACCATGTGATTGTATGAAATAGTTTGTCTTCTTCATGCATGCAATATATATGGCAAATCAGAAGTAAAATAAAAGCAAGTACAACTAAAAACAAAAAAATCATTTGAACGTACATAGTCAATATCTTAGATTGATGCTCAGTGACAATTTTAGATAGAAAAATAGGAGTGATATTTCGAGCATGTCTCTTCGTCGGAGAGTGTATAAAGTGTAGAGAGAAGCAAATGGGGGGAGGAGCAGAGCTCCAGAAAAGCACGTCTATTTTTGCATAACCGAAAAGCTTATATCATGGACCCTTACCTGACTTCTTAATATTCTCACGGTTTGGTAGAATATTAAGTTTTTGTTAGTGGGTCTTATACGGTTTTATGGTGAAGATTGATGGGGTATATATTCTTGTTTGATGCATAATTCTGCTTTGTGTTGTGTTTCATATCTTAAGTAATATATATTTCTAAGGTATTGTCCTGTTTCTTGAACGTCTGTGTGTTATGTGCATGTAACGAACGGATGATTTGTATATAGCTCCAACACAGTGTTACCTGTTATTAAATTTGCTTTAGTTTTCTGCAATTATTCAGACATATGAGAAGAAGACTTTATCCTCAGAATGGAAACCTGTTGAGAATGTTAAAAATGTGTCTTTTGCGACAAAGCAAATGAGGCCATAGTGGTTGGCATTAAAGCAGCTGACAGAATGTTCTCATATTAAAGAAAAACACATGATTAGCCACTCATTTCTATTCTTCAAATCAAAATGAACTGCTTAGCCTTGCAGTTATAAAATCACGCGCAGGCATCCATCTGTATATGTATCTAAGAAATTGTAAATGAACGTATCTGTTATGAATATATGTTATGAATATATGTTAAAATGAACGTATCCGTTATGAATATATGTTAAATAGGATAATGACATCTTTCTGTCAGTAGGCATGGTGCTGTAAGGCAGCGAGTTGGCAAAGTTCTTAGCACGATGTGAAACTACATTGCGTCATTTCATCGCTCTTTACGTTCTGAGTTCAAATGCTACCGTACTCCACTTTGCATTAAACCTTATCGAGGGTCGACAAAATAAGTGCAAGTCGAGCACTTATGCTCGTGCTGCTGTTGTGTAGATAGAAGGAAACTATACAGAGTAGTTACACACACGAATTTACAGACAACCTATGAATCACGCAACAGAATCAGAATGTAAATCGGCAAAAGATAAGACATTGTTTCACTGATGACACTGGTGGCAAGCACCAAAATATTTGGTCAGAGTGCAGAGTGAGTATAAGTGCAGAGAGAGTATAATATATTTGTTGTAAAGATTGTTTGCCAGCATAACATGGCAGTCCTGGTTTAGGACTAATGTTGCTGCGATGTTATGTTGGCAAACAATCTTTACTACAAAGTACTGTTGCTGATTATCTCACGTTGTGAGATTTAAAAAAAAATAGTAATTTTCTACGATATATATGCTCGTCTGCAAATCATCTCATTAGTTTCAAATTAGAAATCTCAAAAATACTGTGTTCTATATGAAAGAAATGTTTTCTCAAAATAAGGTTCACTGAATGTTGTTTGTATGGAGACATTTTCTTAATTACATTGACATTTTTATTGCATGCATTTTCATACATATACCTTAATTAGAATATATTTCTATGCTCGCATTCCATCTAAGGCTTTCCTACCAATCTGATGTAAAGCAATAGAGGTACCAATTGAGGTACGAATCAGACGAGCTAAATTTTGATCGTGAGAATATCTTTATTAACGTAAATATACAAACTGGAATTCAGGTTGTGATACGAAAATTGACATATTTAATTAATAAAGAATTTAAGTGCTTATATATATATGCTAAACGCTACACATCTTGATACAGAACAAAGCTTCAAACAAATTGTTAAATATATTTATATAACAGTAATTTAAAGAATGATACTTAACATATTAAGATGAGTGTTGCTTGTAGGATGTAGTTCTAGAACGTGACATTACCACATTTGGAAAGAGCATCAATGAAAATGATTGTGGAGTGTTGGAGTAGGCCTTGTTTGTGTGAAAATGAATTTTAAATCTGTTGTATTTTATCTAATTGAAGGACCTATAATATGTATGTGGAACGCTATTGCTCGGGCTAATACATACACTTCACTTAGAAAACTAACGTTATATATTGTAGTGTTAACACGTATTCTCACAGTTCTTTCAGAATACATGTGACCGTTGGAATATTTTTTAATTAAATACCTTATATGTTTACCACAAAAATATTCTTTTCTATTCTAGGCACAAGGCCAGATATATTTGGGGGAGGGGCCCAGTCGATTATATCGACTCCATTACGCAACGGATACCAAATTATCGACACTGAAAGGATAAAAGACAGAATCGACCTCGGCGGAATTTGAACTCCGAACGTAAAAACAGACGAAATACTGCTAAGCATTTCACCCGGCATGCTAACTTTTCTGCCAGCTCATTGCCTTGTTTACCACAAAATATTATTGTATTATTTATGAACAACTGGATAGGTTGCACGACTAACAGCAGGTTATCTTGTGACTTATTCTCACCTGTGCTTCCGTTTAAATTCTGCTTGCATCGAACAAGTTCGTCGTGAGCACTCGTAATATTTTTTACCATTACTATAACGTATTCGCTAATTGGGCTTCACGCCTGCTATACGAATACCTTTCTTCTCCACAATTCTATAGACACACAAACTTCCAAGCATACAACCGGACGCGCACAAACACATGCAGACACACATGCATATACATTTGTATAAATATATCAATAATATATATACATGTATATAATATATATATATATATATATA
>NC_068985.1:6464962-6468435 GCF_001194135.2 Octopus bimaculoides
TGTGTGTGTGTATGTGTGTGTGTGTGAGTGTGTGTGTGTGTGACTGTGTGTGTGTGTGACTGTGTGTGTGTATGTGTGTGTGTGAATCATGCATGTTAAATTAAGGAATGAATGTGTATTGATTTCGAGAGGAGATATCTATACATTGACATAGAAAACTCTTATAGCGTTTTTTTCCCCTTGCATTAACTATTGTGATCATCATTGTTTTCTATTGCGTAATTAAATGGAATGAAAAGAAATACATTGAATTCTTCATACAAATTTGGAAATCCTGTATGTACATCAATATATTTAATATTCTGCCAGATTCTCTGAGTTGGAATCAGAATTAAATTTTCAAACTGTATGGCATTTGTATCCGTAGTTGGGAATATTTTTATATGTCCTTGTGTACGTCAGTGAAATATACCCTGTTACAACACAGGGAATTTGGACATGAAAATTTTTGCTATGCAGTTAAAAAATTACGTGTATTCAATAACACAAAATAGTGAGTAAAGTACAAAGGCATGTAACTCTATGTATATTGTTCAAAAGTGTAGAATGAACAAAACAAAATAATTACGGAGGCAAATTAGAAAAGGACAAACAAGCTTGATGTGTTTGGGGCTCAGGAAAAGTGGAGACATTGAAGTTTTTAGCCTACGCTTTTCTTCAGAAAGAAATCAAGAGAGAAGACAGATGGAGAAAAGGAAAAACGGAGAGTGGAAAAAAGGGACTGGGTTACCGGTTGCATATTTTAAGTTTATTTATTATGGTAGGTGTTCAGTGTTTCAAAAAGAGATACGCTAGGGCGGTGAGGTTTCATAGTATGTGAGTTTTCGTCAACAATAATTCGTTATCGTGACGATTCAGTGGAAGGAGACTTGCTAACGTTCACATCAAGTTTAAATTATACTAATTCGTATATATAGGAAAGAGTGAATTCACTGGTATATATCCACTACTGTAAGCAATGAAAGGTTGGTATGCGTATGAGGTAATAGAGAGAAGATCTTGGAAAATAATTAAATGATGGAAAGCGTAGGGTATTCTACTGGTTGTATACTAAATGTATATGAAGTAAATAATTTATTGCTCACCTGTAAACTGAATTTTTTTTATATCTAATTTCAACTTACGAGCTGTGGCCATGCTGGGGCACCGCCGTTTGGTGTTGCTACATAATTTTACTTCACGAATGATTTATAAGAATTGACATTTGGTTCATGATAGAGTTTGATGCAGGTGCCCTCATCTGCACCTCCTGCCGCGAAGTTGCTTCATCTGGGACAGTTGACAGTAAGAGGTCGAGTATTCTTTTGAATACACCTATATCTACCCCGTGCACATCTCTCAGGTCCTTAGCGAGGATATTGAAGAGCTGTGTACCACTGAAGCCCAGACTGTTGCAGTATATTGTCCTACATTTTGATGGCAAATTTGGAGTCCTTGGCACTATGAAGTGGCGCCCAGTTGTAGTATTCGATGCCAAAGTTTGGGACAAGTCCTTCTAGGATCTTCCAGATGTATATTATGGTATATCTTTCTCGACTACGTTCTATGGAATACAGTCTTAATCTCTTGAGTCTTTCTCAGTAGCTTATATGCTGCATAGAGGCTATCTTCTTCATGTAGCATCGTTGGATTGCCTCTAGTTCTGTGATTGATTTGACACTGGTTGGTGACCATAGCTGAGAGCAATAGTCAAATTGGATTAGGACAAGTGTCCTCTACAGGACCATCATGGTTTCCTGATCTCTTGTTCTAAATGTTCTAAGAATCCATCAGGTTAGCCGTCTGCATTTCATTGCCAATTTAGCAACAACTTTGATGAAAAACCATGCACGTACAATTCATATAGTATGACATGTGTGTTTCGTTTTGGAGAATCCAGATCCAGTTGTACAATGGCCTGTACCCGGTTAGAGCTCTAAGGAAATAGCTCAAAGCAAATCGAAGGGAAATAAGTATTCATGCATCGTTTCTGTTGAATTTCCCCAGATTTATTATCATAACAAATTTGCTTTACATGTTTCAGTTACATATGTTTAAATAAATAATTGCTTTTGTCAGCAAAATTCGAAGTTTTGTTGGAGGAGTATAATTGAATACATTTCGGCCCCGAAATGATGAGCGACAAGGTCGACTTCCTCAAAATTTCAACACAAAATAATGTTTAATGTTGAGTAAAATATATGAAATATGGAATACGTGAGTGATACTTTAAAGATTTATAGTTATTTAAAGAAATCTCAATATTACATACATGTATCGTATCTGCTTCTTAATAGGACTATTCGGGTGCGCATAATGAAGATGCGTGTTATATTCTACAAAATAATTTCATTTGTAAAACTTCCAAAACATGTCAGTCAATTTTTTCATTGTATGTCGGGTTTGGAAGATTTAATCGTGGAAATGTGTAATGCTTCATCTTTTCTCTTCTACGTGTTTCAATCGTTAGACTGCGGCCATACCGGAGCACCGCTTTTCAGTAATTTTTAGTCAAATGAATCGATACCAGGACATATTTTTTTAAAGCCGGGTACTTATTTTATCGGTCTTTTTCGCCGGAATACTAAGTTACATGCAACGCAGTGGGACTGAACACGGAATCATGTGGCTGAGCATTTGTAATACCGCATGAGATTCATTTATGAAATGATAAATTAATGCATCTCCTGACAGTAAGAGGTAAATAGAAATTATAAGTATCTTAACTCCAAAGTTCACAAGTTAGTGACAACTACAGAATAACCATTTCAAGAAATATAAATCGAAAATAATTGGACAAGTTATTGCTAACGAGGATAATTTATATTCTCATTGGAAATGGAAAGTTGACGAATATTTAACGGCTGTTTTGTTAATGGAAGGAAAGGCTCTAATGATGAATTAAGAAAGACTCATTATCTAAGTTTAGTGGTCATCTGTTTATCATATTACAAGTGTAATATCATATTATTATAAACATTTAAGTCTCTATCCTCGTTTTATGATAGAGTTGAGTAGTACTGTACTGTAACAATCATGAAATCAAAGTTAGAGAGCAAAGACCTGTACTAACATGACTATTAAAACACAGGAGACACTTTTAGACTATAAGATTTCAATAGAAATATAAACATGGTGAACGAAATTATATTGTCTATTTAATTTATTGAAAGCACGATATGATAGATGAGAGTAAAGTTATGATTTTATATAAGTTTTAAACGTTCTTTATTCGTTTAAGCGTTTCGGACATTATGCTAAGGCCACGCTGGGGCAAAATCTTGAAGACCCTAGTATGTGTAATTTTTTTAAACACCTGGTATTTACACTTTCGGTCACTTTTGCCGAACCTCTATGTAATGGGTTCGTAAACATTAACAGAGGTTGTTAAGCGGTTGTGGAGAACAAACATAGACACATGCACACACATACACACATACAATTATATATATATATGTATATATATATGTGTATATATATATATATATATATAT
>NC_068985.1:6469044-6469891 GCF_001194135.2 Octopus bimaculoides
CACCATTATCGGTGGAGAACTTATTTAAAAGTTCATATATATTTATAAACATAATTTAGGGATCAGCAAATATTTGCTTCACCACATACCGAAGTTCAGAAATAGCAGCTAAAAAAGCTGAGACTCCAACAGATTGCATTACTTGTAACTCACAAAGGCAAAAACAAGAAGAAAAAACAATGAAAACTAACCATTCCGAAGATTAATCGTAGACACGTTCCTGGATTATGAGTGATAAATGCTCAATTTCCTTCATCAATACGATATTCCAGTAGTAAATTCGACTATGCTAGCAAACTGAGCATGCATGAACGAGTAACTTTCTACATTGACACAAATCTGAAAGCATAACCGAATCTACCTCGGCCAGCTAGTCTACTATTCTTCCTTCAAGAAATTACCATGTGCGTGACAAGCAATAACGCAGAGAATGTGCGTTTACTAACAGGGTTTGAATAATTATCACAAATTAAAAGGGTAAAGGATTATCAATTTATTAATTTATTAATAAATCAACAATTGGTATTGCTTGTCACGCACATGGTAATTTCTTGAAGGAAGGATAGTAGACTGGCTGGCCGAGGTAGATTCGGTTATGCTTTCAGATTTGTGTCGATGTAGAATGTTACTCGTTCATGCATGCACAGTTTGCTAGCATAGAAAAAGATTACATCACTAATTTCAAATGCAAGCCCAGCCTCTTCTATGGCCTCCCTAAAATCCATAAGAACAAATCCATCACCGAAGCTTGCAAACTCTCCTCTGAAATCTACATCAACATCAAGGCACCGGAAGATTTAAAACTAAGACCCATTATAGCAGGCACCTCCTGCGAAACACATCGCTT
>NC_068985.1:6472612-6485112 GCF_001194135.2 Octopus bimaculoides
GTGTGTGTGTGTGTGTGTGTGTGTGTGTGTGTGTGTGTGTGTGTGTGTGTGTGTGTGTGGTATGTGTATAGCCATAACTTGTAGAACTGGCATTGAACCAGTTTGCACAGTTCCTTATAAACGAATGACCGGGAATTTAATAAAAGGGATTATGCAACACCTGTTCATCTATCCTTCATCTATTAATTATCATTAAGATTAGAACATGTCCCTGGTTCATTCGCAGATTTAAGATGTGGAGGTTGAGGAGGGGAAATTGCAGGAGCAGTAGCAATATACCTCCAACTAATACAACACAGCCATTTAAATGAATAGGATTTTTCTAAAGATGTGTCGTGTAGTTGTCAGCAGAATTGTTTGGATTTCTATGAGACATGCTTCTGGGATGTTGTCTAGATATTTCTGACATCCTTTTTTTATCATACCTAGGTCACCTGCAATAACAGGAACAGTTTTTGCTTTAAGATGCCTCGTTTTCTGTATTTCAGTTTCCAGATTCTTATATTTACTAAGGTGGTCAAATTCCTTTACAGATATATTTTTTTATCAATGAGAAAACTTACATCTATTAGTCTCCAAGTATTTTCGTCATTGTCTGTAATATTTATATCTGATCGATTATCCTGGATTGTTCTGTCGGTGCTAACTAGAAAATCGCAGAGGTTAGCGATATTTTACCTTCAACGGTTGTGTCAGGATGATATTCCTACCAGTAGACAGGAGTGCCGATTTTGCAGTGTTTACATATTTTCCAATGTAAATACAGTCCTACCCTATCGTGGCGATTTTCGCATTCATTTGGTGTCAGCACAGGACAAGCTGAGATGCGATGGTCTACTGTTTCATCAAATGTATCACAGAATGTGCATTTAGGGTCAGTGCTATTTAGAAAATAGTTATTGTGCTGCCAATCTGAAACCTTCAGTCTCTGCTTTTAGTCCTGAACCTCTCATCGACTGATGGGTTGTTGTTTGGTCTACAACCGACTTTTGACTTCGAAGAATATACTGTTCGCGCAGGGGTTTCTGGTTCCTCCGCTCCTCAATTTGTTTCTATCCGTTCTTATTTGCAGTGTGCTTCATTCGTCGTCCTTCCTTGGTGGCAGTGGTATAATTGGAGATTCGTGGTCTAGACTGAGAAGTTGTGCTTCAGGAAGTTTGAAATGACAGGAGGGATTTTGAAGACACATCGAAGAAAGACATGTTAGAAGAGGACAGAACACTGTGGATCATCTGATCGTAAAACACGTGGCAAATCATCCCCGGACTCAAACCACAGCGATCGATAAATGCTACAGCAAAGGTCTCTTCCGGGGAGAAAACTGCAAGTTATGAAACGGGTGCAGCAGGTAGTATTCGAAGGAAACCTAGGGCTTTATAGCCTGCTGCTAATGAGAAAGGAAAATATAAAGCGTTTGAAAACAAGGTATGTCAATCTCTTTATAAAATGACGGGCTCTACAATGGAGAAACTGGGAAAGTTATCAAGCTCAGTTTACGATACAGGAAAGGAATTATTTGGAATGAAAGTGAGTATCTGATTAGCGAAAGGAAAGTGTGGACCAAACAGAAGGATTAAGAAAATGAAACAGTTGAGGAAGCAAAAGACCAGCCTAAGAAAGCGATGGAAATGTGCTACAGAAGTCTGGCCTCGCGCTGCTGTACGACAATTTGAAAAGGAGATGCCGTTATGTGCAACAACATATCCACCGATATGAGCGTCGAAAGGAACGTAAAATTACTCGGGATCAGTTTCTGAAGGCACCCTCCGGGTTTACTAAGAAGCTGTTCACTGAACCGAAGATTGACATTTGATAATGCACGAAAGAAGAATTGGGCGTTTATCTCAAAGAAACCTACAACAATCTGCACCGTAACCAGCCACTGCCACCTCTACATGGGCTAAAGCATCTCTTAGAACCTGATATTAAATTCCAAATAGGGGACATCGGGGAAAGAGAGGTGGATGACTTCGTGAGAATAGCTAGAGAAAAGAGTCTCCCAGGAGGTGATGGCGTCTCTTATGAAGTTTACAAATATTGCAATTGTCTACGAAAGAAGCTATTTGTCCTACTCCGACAGCTGTGGCGCGAAGAGACTCTACTAGAAGATTGATATAAGACAGAAGGAGGCTAATGCAGAGACTATAAAACAGTTTAGACCGATATCTTTAATGAATGCGGAAGGCAAGATCTTTATGGGCATTCTTTCGAGGAGAACAGTGACATATTTACAAAGTAATGGATATGCTGATGAATCTGTTCAAAAGGCCGGAATCCCCGAGATCCCTGGATGCGTTGAACACTGTTTTTCGATTTGAAAAGCAATCCTGGATGCAAAACATAACAAGAGAATTCTGAACGTGGTATGGCTTGACCTAGCTAATGTATACCAGAGCCATACCACTGATTTCAATTCTCTTACGAGCTGCGAAAATAATTTCATTTAATTCATTGTGGTCTGGTTTTAGTTCTTGTATAATTTCTTTTCTTACATAGTTTACAATTTTAATTTGTTTTCTGTTCTGGGTTGTGTTTGAGGGTTTATGAAGTGTTTCTCTATCATGCATATTGGCGTGTCTTACAACCGCAAGCTTATTCAGGATTTTCTGCTTCATTTCTATCGTAGATTTTCTATGCTTTTCATGAAGTCTTCAAATATTGTTCTTTAGCACTCTCCTCACTATCTTCATCAGGTTCATTACAATTTATTGCTTCAGATGTTTGCGTGTTCTGGTCAGATGGCACTTTCAACTGAGATTCGTGGAGAGTTGATCTCTTCGTCTCGTTCTTCATTTCCTTTTTGTGTTATATTCAGGTCAGATTCCAGTTCGTTGTTGATGGCGGTTAATTCACTATCTGTGCGTCTTTTATTTCTAAAGATATCCCTCCTAACATTTACTAACTTGTCGTCCAAATATAGTCTGCTGTCTTATTTTCGTGTTCTTCATATTTGATAAGAGTGTTCAGTGTGTTTCTCTTCAGATGACCTGCCTAATGCATAGCAATGTGCATATATTACTTCTGTATACTCATCTCGAGTCCATTTGATCCTCTTACATTTGTTCTTTCTGTGAAGATGGGCAGGCTCGAGTTGGAGTAGTTCCCTTTCAAGTGACCATCCTGGTTTGTCGACCTCAGGCTGGCTCTCTCCTGCGGGACGCGCTTCCAGATTTATCATAGAACAAGCGATTTGGAGTACCGTTATAATTTTTCTTTGTATTTTACACAGCCTTGCGTCACACACCTCAACAGAGGTTAAATGTGTGTACGACAACTTGCGATCAATGAGAGCGCTGACATTGGCCTTGGAAAGAACCAATTCACCTTGGTCTGTTTTAATTACTGATAGAAAAATATGTATATATATATGTACATATATATTTACATCGTTTAATTCTTGAAATTACGCATTTTTAAAAATTTTTTGAATTTCTCTTCTCTTTTTATAGATTTTGTCATGGCTTACAGTTTTCGTAATTGTGCAGTTTGTATATATTGACAGGTGGTTATCTCCTTCATTTTTATCGTGCGTTTCATAATGTTGTTGCAATAAAAGGTATGTTTACATACCCGAGTATTCAGGGAGAAAACAAATGTAAAATTTTCGCAGAAGATTGTAGATATTAAAGTTTTAAAATTTTCTAGAGATGATATTTTGTATGCCCGACCTGAGAAAACTGTAGTGTTCTTGGAATAAAAAGGTTATTTAGATTTTCGAACACTCAGGGAGAAAGTAGATGAAAAAGAAGGGTAAAATTTCCACAGAATATTGCAGATATTAAAGTTTTACAATTTTCTAAATATGAGTGTTTGTATGTCCGAACACAGAAAATTGTAGTGTTCTTACAATAGAAAGGATGTTTAAATTTTCGAATACTCAGGAAAAAAGAAAAGGACAGATATTTACAGAAGTTGTAGATATTAAAGTTTTAAAGTTTTTAAAGATGATCGTTTGTGTAGTCCTCCAAAGAAAACTGTAGATACGTAAGTTGTTTAACTTATTTTGAGGGAAATTTAAAATACTCGCAGGAAATTGATGTTCCAGTTTTTGAGAACTTTTTTTTCAGTTGTTCTGCTCTTTTGTATTAGTGTTTCGATGTCTCCGTCTACTCACCGGATGGAGCAGCGAGGAACACTTCCAATGTCAAGGCTTATTATTATTGTTTTCTATTCGGCCCTGCTCGCCAATAAAGAAAGAATTATTATTATTATTATTATTATCATTATCATCATCATCATCATCATCATCATCATTACTATTATCATTATTATTATTATTATTATTATTATTATCATTATCATTATTATTATTATTATTATTATTATTATTATTATTATTATTATTATTATTATTATTATTATTATTATTATTATTATTATTATTATTATTATTATTATTATTAATATTATTAATATTATTAATATTATTATTATTATTATTATTATTATTATTATTATTATTATTATTATTATTATTTTGTTGCATAGTTTTCACATACAACAAAGCTCTTCGGTAAGTATATTGAGTCCGTACATCATATTGAATGCTTTCTCTGCGATATATGCGTTCTACCTTGAAGCACTAGTTTCCGTATGCCATGTATACCTATCTATACACATTATATATATTTTCGTTTTTATTTTCCATTTGTTTGTAACATTAATATCATTCTCAATGCAGCTGGAATTATAGCAATTTCTCCATCACCGAAACATTTTTTCTAAGTGTCTTTCATAATGCCATCATTTCCAGTGTATGAATGCTCTAAATCTGCCATGTATATTTTAGCATGCTGCTTCCTGTAAGAAACAATGTAATCGATATTTTCCTCTTCTCAACCTGCACATATACTGCAATATGATAAATCTTTCAACTTTAGTTTATGCTATGCTAGTTTCTGATCCCAACATTTGAGGTATTTTTTTTGGCTTTCTAAAGCTTATTCCGAGATTTGTCATCATCCCTTTTTCTGTTAATTCATCCCAGTTATTGACCATGCTTCACTTGTTAAACACTTATTGTGTCATTCTATAGTCCTATTTAATTTTAGTTTTTATTTCATCAATTCTTTTTGTTATGTCCCTTTGTCTGAAAAAAATAAGAGTCTGTTTTATAATTATTCAATTTGGCGAAAACTACTAAATGTGTAACTAACAGTATTAGATTCACTATATTTTTAATACATATTATTCTTGCAGTGACTATTACATTATATATTGTTATGCATAAATACTTGCGAATTGATGGACTAGAAACAAAAGCAACAGTGAAAATGGGAAAAAATATCAAACTAACGAAGGAATTACTTAACAGTTCGCTGAGCTCAACGAAGACATATTCACTAATAGTTTAGCTGATCGAATAATAAGTTATAGATATAATATTCTCAACTGAATGCTAAGTGAATTAGCAAGGCCAGACAGAAATAAGAAAAAAAAAACTATGTCTGAATTTAAAATGTAGAATACATAAAACGTTTGCACACCTCAATATAACAAGACCAATAGAAGTAGAAAGAATGTCGGTGTTCTAGTATGATATCTAGTGACTGATGGGTATGATGTAGTAGCCGTAAATAGTGTTAGGAAATGTGTCTTAGTGTAATGGTAGTTGTAAAGATGTGGCAATGTCTTTCGAAGTGTTGTAGTTGTGAAATTGTACTGAATAAATGGTTTGTGGGTTATTATGAAGTTCTAATTAGAACTGAAGTACTGTGATATTTGCTTATCAATGGAGCGTTAAATCGGATTTGTATCTTGTAAAGAAAGGGCCTGTTATTTCATCATGTTGCTCAATATTACTGCAAATATCTTTTCTTTCAGCTTGTAAAGCATTTAAACCTGAATTAGAAATTTAACGGTTCAAGGTGTCTTCCAGTTCTTCATTATTTTTCAGATACCTTATGTATTGTTTGAATATTTTCATCCTTTACAAATATTCTCCTGTCTAATATTCTAACCATTAATTCTTACAGTGCTGTTATTATTGGCATTATGCACCTAGGGTATTCCTATTTCTTGATAAAATTATAGGGTTGAGTCAATACATTTCTTCTATGTCATCAACCGTTGCCGCTTACCATTATAATTACTGCCAGAGGGACAAGGCCACATATTTTAAGGAAGCTTTTAGCTAATTACATCGAAACTAGTGAATCACTTTATTGGTCAAAAGTCAAATTTTATTGGATGAAATCGGAAATTCGCCTAGGTAAAAATTGAACTCATAATAAACGAATACGATAAGGCTATTTTGACTGAAGAGGCTCGATCTATTCGTCGACGCCAACATTTCCCTTCTCGCTTCTTGATATTTTAGTTTATATTTTACCGTTATCACGAGACATGCATTATTTTTTTACATCACCCAACCACTATCAAAATATTCCAGTATGAACCATCAAATACAAACAACACTATTAAATAAATGAGCCACAAAAATATCATCACCAACAACACCACCAACAAATATATCCGATCTGAAATTTTCACCAGAAAGTTTATGTGAAGGTCAGCAAACCGAATTAAACAAATGACATCAACTGTATATATAAGAAAGGATAAACATTAACAAAAGTACTGTCCCCATTGAGAGTGACAATAACATCATCTGCAACAACAACATTAATAAGAGTAGACATTGTGGGCTGCAAGAATCAATGTGGTCGATTGCTTCATCTTGAGAAACTCCATAATGTCTGAAGTTAGAAAATGGTTTCTGATTCAAGAACAAAGGAAATTATAAAAACATCAACAGAAACAGCAAAGATTATAACTCTTTTGCCAAAGCCCCTGGCACCTGGGTTGCGCGTCCATTTTAGTTTTAAAATGGACTTAGACGAGCGAGATATCCTGAGATGATATTTCACCTGGATACAAGATTTTCTGCAGATATACAACGAAAATGACGATAACGATGCAAAGTGTTTCCCCAAAACAGATAAAATGATAGCATATAATTATCCGGAATGAATTTGGGTAAGTTACAAAATTTGACCAATGTAGATCATTGTATGTTATTTTGTGAAGGAGGAAATATGGAGACAATGAACATCAACAATTATTATTTACATTATTTACATTTGGCAGATATTTGTCCTCGTCTGTTTCTATTTTTTTTTTTTGTTAACACAACGTTTCGGCTGATGTACTCTCCAGCCTTCACCAGGTGTCCGGGGGGGAATTTCGAACGTGGGTTCTCATTCCTAAGGTATTTTTCGATATTGCTATTATTATTATTATTATTATTATTATCATTATTATTATTATTATTATTATTATTATTATTATTATTGTTCAGTAGTTTTATTTTATAACGTGCTTTCACTTCACTACCGAGCGCAGCTCTGTGTGCCTTGGGTATGTGCTGTGGTTTGCTGTGATGCTCTTATGGTTACTGTATTGAAAGTGTTTTGCGTAGGATGTGTGCAGTGCTCAGTAGTGCAATTTTCTGTATGTTATATATATTTGTATGTCCTGGTGTTTTTGTTATGTAGTTGTCTGAATATGTTATTATTATTATTATTATTATTATTATTATTATTATTATTATTATTATTATTATTATTATTATTATTAGTATTGTTATTATTATTAATGTAAATAATGTACATAATTCCTCATCTTTTAAATATGGAACAATAATAGCAACAAAAAACAAAACTGACGTCTTTGTTGCCACTGGCAGACAAATGAATTCGTTGTATGGATTCAAAGAGAATCTACCTGTAACATAACTCAAACCCAAGATAATTACAGGTAAAAAAATTAAAGTCCACTATAGAACATGACGTACGTATATATGAAGTTAAATATATTCCATGAAAGAAGAGAAACATAAGCTTAAACCCCGAAAGCAGTAAACAGGAATACGGTTGTGCAGTATTTACATGTAGTAGATATGAGGAAAAGTTAATATATTAGCAGAATTATTTGATATTCTGATGATTTATATATTGTTTTCGAATTTTGGCGCTAGGCTAGCAATTTTGGAGGAGGGAATAAGTCTATTACATTGGCCCCTGTGCGCTCAACCGGTACTTATTCCACCAACTCTGAAAGGATGCAAGGCAATGCGACCTCGGCGGAAATTGAACTCAGAACGTAAAGATGGACGAAATGTAGCTATACATTTCGTCCGGCCTGGTAACGATTCTGCCAGCTCCTCACCGCCTATGATGATTTATATATGGCGATGACGTTTATATTGGGAATGTATATCTTGAGAAAATTTCTAAGCCGTGGTTTCTTCTTCAAATAATTGTCTGCAATTGTTGAAATGACTACCAAGAGACTTATGGTGAGGGTTGTTTTCATTTTCACTTTCATTGAATGTCACTCTTCATAGATCTTTATATTTGAAATATATTTGAAGTTATGTGTTCCAAAGGTACTCGGTCGTTTTTTCAAATGACACTCCATTAATTGAAGTATAACGTATAACGTCATTTTCATCAGGATATTTAGTCCTAAACCTCTCGTGCCCATCGCTGCCTCTCATCTAGAAAGAATCGGTCCGAGACTATTTGCAATCATAAATATGTGTTATGCATAAGTTCACAAACGGTAAAGAGTGAAAAACTTTCGTAAATATGGTGGCAAACTTTCACCATAGATATCATCTATAGGAAATAATCTAATATTGGGGCATATAAGTCCACAACAGAAAAATGGGTATTAGGACACGGGTTGAACACAGTGACTTCTGTCCTGGCTTTATATATTCCCTAAAATTAAACTATTTTCTATAGTCAGTATATACGGTATAAATTATAATTATACTTGTATGTATTATACTATTTCAACAAAATCTGTGAATAGCTTTACAATCATTTACTTAGAAATACACATAAAGAAATGAATGTTACGAAGAATAGGAACACTAGAAAGCCTTTGCAAACGTTCAATTATTATACAGAAGACAGCAAAGAGGAGTATTAGCAATGATTTATTTCTCAGGGAACGGGAAATCAAGAGTGAGATACACTTTCATTTATCGTCGATATAACTGTGTTGATATGTCAAGTGAAGTGGAAGCATTGAAGATTATATAAGGATTTATGAAAACATTGAAGCTGACACAAAGAACATTCATTCTCCTTATATATTTACTTTATGTAATGTAACTGTTTGCTTTATGCCTGAATAAATATAGTTTACGCATGCAGTTAATACAAGTGCAACTAGCTTAATAATTAAAACCTCAATTATCAACTCACTAAATATTCTCAACGAGCTTTTGGCTATTAGGATTTGTAGTCATTAGTGGTTTGCCTCATCAGCGGTAAACACGTCATATTTTGTAAATTGTTTGAAGATAGCAACTTTAGGAAGCATTGTTGAAAATTAATTCCATCTGTTCCGATACAAGTGCATATATTTATACGGAAGCTGTGCTGAATAACACAGTATATCAACAAAAGCACGTCTTTATTTCGTACTGTCTTCCGTTAAAAGTGTGTGATGTGACGCTGGGAATTTTCTGAAACGACATATGCATTAATTAGTTGCTAATGTTCCCTTTTTTTATATGCATGTTTCCAATTCTATAAGGTTATTTTCTTTTATATATTTTCGTTGTATACTCTGGGATTAAATTCGAGAATGATAAACACGTCATTCAATATACAAAATATTATTTAAAATCCGGTTTTGCATTTTTCTGTGAAGGTGTCAACATTTATAAACATTATTATTATTTTAAACCTCATTCGACAATATCTGAGTGAACGTCTGTTGAACATTGGAGATATCAAAGAATTTGATATATTTTTCATTTAACGGTGTGAGAAAACTTATGCAGTACCTACATTTCAATTCATATCATTGGCTTATATCTGCAGAATTACCCCATATTAAAGAATTTAATACATTAAAGAATGTAATACGGAAATATAACTCATTCATGTAACATATCTCCCAGTTGACAATTGACAATCAGCTAAAATAAACTTCATTCTTGTTTCTGCAGACATATGACCAACTGCCTTCTTTTCATTCATCCTATAACTTTTCATAGTTCTGCGCAGCAACATTTTCCAATGCAATAATCAGATTACGCAGTTAAGGTTTGATTTCAGGTATGTTTTACGTTGTAGCAAATATATTAAATACAGTTTCTCGTAAAATGAACTCAAAACTCGTTTGAATACATAAACATGCATGTTGAAAACATATCACATTAAACTAGAAAGAGAAACAAAGTGTTTTTGAGTTATAGTGAGTTTTGAATGTCGTGTGTCTTAAAGATTTAATTTTATCGATTTGTCATTTTCCTTTCGATGACACTGTGACATTTTATGAGAATTCTGTATCTTGAAACACATTTGTGAAACGATTGCAAACTCAATTAAATTCCTCAAAATGACTAGTCATGCAATAAAGATTTGTAATGTGCATTTTATGCACTTTCTGCTAAACGAAAAAGTACAATTCATGTACACACAAACACGCACGCGCACTCTCACACCCATATATATATACACACACATATATGCATACATATATGCATACAGACACATATATATGAGTGCATATATATGTGTGTATATATAAACATATATATATATATATATATATATATATATATATATGAGTGCATATATATGTGTGTATATATATATATATATATATATATATATATATATATATATATATATATATGTGTGTGTGGTGAGTCATTATGCAAAAAAATATATATAAAATAAAACAAGGAAAATGCACACACCTTTCATAGTTTTAATACATTTTTCGCTAAAAATGACGTTGAAATTATTGTAATTTCGTATTTTCTCAGGAAGATTTTAGTCCATCATGTGTGTGGAGAAGTTTATGAATGAATGATTCGACAAGTAGAAAAATCTAAGGGGAGGTAGTTTGCGATCGTTATTATTGGGGACAGGGGAGGTAATTGTTCATGTCTTTGGGAGGGGATAAATAAATATACAAAAACACAAAAGCTAAAGTAGCGTGAGGATATATGTAGAGTGGTTGGTTTGTGATTATGAAGTAAAATATATACTGAGATCAAAATTGGTTATGCGTTCATATTTAGACGTGTCTTGTATTTTTCGATGAACAAATTTTCTTTGTTTAAACGTTCTTGCATAGAAATGGATTCTTTGCACTGGCAGATGGGGAAAACTGTAAAGTTAGGTTGGGTATTACTTGCATATCTCTCTGTGTGATCACTGAAATGAATCTGTCTGTATTTGGAGAACCGTATCTGTTCCTTTTGTAGTGTGGTTCTCTGTCTCAGTGTCATACTTGTCTGTCCTATATACTTATATCTGCAACCTGAGCAAATTATAATATAAATTATATTCTCTGAGGCACAAGTGAAGTTGGTCTTAATTTTGAACCGCTGTCCTTATTTGAATAAAAGAATTCGAGCCTCCCAGTAGGTTGGAGCATGTTCAACAATTGGGTGTCCACATTTTTTAACCGTTGGTTTCGTGGTTGTTGTGTAAACCTTCGCATTTGTGAGAAGTCTTTTTAGCGATTTGTGTCGCTTTTTACATTTGATAAATTTATGTTTTCAGAATGTTGACACTTTTGGATCTCTAGTGAGCATAGATATATTTTGTCAACAGTGTTGTATGTCTCATTGTTTCTAGTGTTTTGAGTTGATATATAGAGTAGTGTTTTGATGTCTAATTTCTTAGCACGGTTAATTCCATTGTCTATAAGTGTTGGTGGATATTGTCTTTCAGTTAGTGTTGTTCTGAGGTCTTAAGACGAGAGCCCAAGTATTTCCAACACGTACTGTTTTGCAATTCCTATTTGCTAAATTAAAGGGGATATTGCTGTTGATGTTTTTCGGTTGGCATGAATGAGCTGAACAGGAGATATTGCTCCGTGTCAGAATTTGTTTTTTTTTGGTTTTGGTTTATCATAATATTCAAGAAACTTATATTCCATTGTAAGTTGCGTGTTAGTGTTTATATCATTTAGCATTGATTTGAATTCCAAAAGTTTATCAATGGTCTCCTTCCAAATGATAAATCAGTCATCCAAGTATCTTTCCCCTCTTCTTACGAATTTAATAATGAGTTAATTTGAATTCACCATATATGAAGTGTCACTGCAAAAACATGCATATCTATTTCACCATTATATAAGAATATAATGGTGAAATGGATATCCATATTTTTGCAGCGACACTTGAGGTATGGTAAATGCAGAATAACCCATCATTAAGTTCGTAAGAGCAGGGGCTGCTTTCGTTTCCATGGCATTCCACATTTTTGACGATACTAGGTGTCATCAAATAGGGAATAATTGTTCTGCAAAATAAATTTTAAGGATTCAATAATAAAGATCTGGTCTATGAGTTCCGGAAATACGTTGGAGTACTTTTCCAACCAGAATTTCATTGCTTCTATTCCATAGTCATATGGGATTAATAACAGCGAAGGAAACCAATAATGCCGCTTCATCAGTTGTTTTTCGTAGCGGCTCTGGCATGTCTAGATCGTCTCTAATGAAACTGTTGATGTATT
>NC_068985.1:6491422-6502571 GCF_001194135.2 Octopus bimaculoides
TATATATATATATAAGCAGAGATAGATAGATAGATAGATAGATAGATAGATAGATAGATAGATAGATAGATAGAACTATTGATGTATATGCGTATAAATACAATGAATGTGACAATGAACTTACACCCGTCACCACACGAGTAAATTGATCCTGCGCGGAAGTGTTTTTTTTTTCTTTATTTTTATAATCACAACGGTTTGATCCGTCATATATGAATAATTACTAAGACATTGTTAAACTTTTATTTATGATTATCATCGTTTTCTAATTTCATTTTCACGTATGTTATTCTATGCTATACATAACAACGCTCAATTTCATTTCAATGCAAGCGTTCTTTCAGTCTACCTTTTTTAATGGGAAATATTTTTTGATATACTTTAATTGAGCGTCTCCTGTTTTTCCATACATACGTGCTTGAATTATATCATTCACTTGTCATCTGCATTGGGTATTTGCTCAATATATCTGATTAAGGAACATACGTACCCATTCAATATTAGGATTTAGAAAGCTGCGTTGTGTCTGGTGTTGATTTTGTGTGTATTTTGCTGCGTATAATGTATAGAAAAATAACTGGCTCTGTTTGTGATTCGTCGGGTTCAGTGCATTGTACTGTTGTTATAGCCTTGTGGGAATTGTGGATTATACAGAATGACAAACCTGCATTTTCAGAAGTTATTTTGTATGGTATGTGTTTTTGCATCAGGGGTTGTGATACATTGTAATAATGTTGCTCTAAATGCGCTTTACTAATTTTGCTGCTAAAATGAAAGCGTCCTCAACAACATATGAACTGCAGGTAACGTTTAATTTTAAATGAGTGCAGACTTATGAGATTGTTTACAGTTGAATTAACATTTTCCATCTTACCTAGGGTAAGAATAATTGTTATTTTCGTGAGTGAAATTTCGAATACCATATCAAACGTTAGCCAGATAATTGGTGTACAGAAACGTTCCGGCTCGAATATATGTTTTCATGTTTGTCCAAATATCCAACATATACATAATTCTCGCCAATTCGTAGTGATTTATCCTTCTGGCATCCATGATTTTACAGCATTCTCTTGGTTTTCATGGGATATTTTTGAAATAATGGCCAGTGGACAGCGCTATCGGATCGATAATATGATTAGTGATTAACTGTGGTGAGTGAACAGGCAAAAGTATGTGCTTAAATTTATGATTCTACTGATTATATATATTGCGGCAGTAAATGACGACATTATTTCCTAATTTTTTATAGACAATAGATTTTCCGAGTCAACGTGGTGCGTGAATAGAGATGTGTGTGTGTGTATGTATGTATCTATGAATGTATTATGTATGTATGTATGTATGTATGTATGTATGTATGTATCGAAAGCGTGTATTCTTGTTTAACGCTCGAAATATGTGACTAGAAAAACAGCCAACAACTGATGAAGGGTCTTTCTTTATGTTGTTTGATTTGTTTTCCATTTTTGTCTTTTGTTGTTCGAAAGAATAATGCATGTTCAATGTACTCGTGTTTCATATTTTTTTGTTGTACCCGTTTCATGACGCCCTGTGCCCACATAGTTGTTGGCATCCTTTCTTCTCGGGAGACAGTGGAGTTGTGCATAAAATCAGTATTGCGCAGGCCTGGGCTCGATGTAAGACAATCCTGGGTAGCCCAATCGTTAGGATTCCGCTCTCGACCTTACTGACGTAGTCCAAAGGAGTGCACAGCATTACGTTTGGCACCAGTTTGGTTGCAGGAGCTGCCGGAAGAGAGTCTAGTCAAACACTAAACCGCCTACGGGGCTCCACTCCGGATTTCTTTGAAGGTTGTTTCCTTTCCGTAACCCTGGATAGGGGCCCATACCGGGTGCTGTCAGCCGGAGTCAGCTGACCCCGGGCCTCGTGTCAGGTAGGGTTGTCACTCCCTGAAGTAATGAAGAAAATCGCTACCAACTACTTGTGTCCACATATGCTTATATATATATATATATATAGATATAGATATATATACGCACATACATAGATATATCTATATCTATACGCACATACATACATGCATACATACACACATAAAATGATCTACATGTGCAATCTTAAAAACTTTCTGCCATTAGCATACTCGCGTTCTCATTTGAATGCCAATATGTTAGTAGCTGATAAGCTTCCTTTTCGGAGAACACCATTTCTCGCTCCTATTATACAAAAGGATTTTACTTACGTTTGTTTGCTTGCTGCTTTTTTTTTTTCATATAGCCATATAAATTTCCTACATACACTTCATTCGCATTTCGATATTCTAATTATTGTACACACATTACACCTCACCAACCAACTGTTTAACTGCATTGTCCATATTTTCAAACTTTGTGCATATTTATCTTATTTTGGTTTGTAACTTTGGTTGTTGGCACAAAGCCCACATTTCCGTGGGAGTGATTATGTTGATGACATCAAACTCTAATCCTCAAGTGGTGTCTATATTGTCGACTCCGAAAGGATGAAAGGTTAAGTCAACCCCGGCAGAATTTCAACTCAGAACGTAAAGACGGACGAAATGCTTCTAAGCATTTCCTCGGGAACGTTAACGATTATGCCAACTTGCTGCCTAATATTTACCTAATATAAACTTTATATTCGTTACTTTAAACATTAGCAGAAGTAATTATTTAAGCATATCATATATTTACTAATCACACACAAACGTCTTTCTCCAAGGTGATTGATAAATAATCTTTTACATTCTGAATTATTTAAGCTAAAGCAACATCAGATTTGAACGGCAAAAAGAGAGTGAAATCTTCCGATACATTTTATGAAGCAAATCAGAACTTATCTAATGCTATGAGCTTGGTTCTTATCCAGTTACCAGCAACATAAAGTGCGTTTTCAAATAGATTTTTCATGTGTTGGAGTAGAATAAGTAGATCCCTGCTTCGACAAGCAAAAGTAGATTTGATACGTATCAAAGAAAGAGCACAAATACATCGATGGGCAGATAACCAGATGACGTTATGTTTCGTGAGTAGATCACACGACATAGAATTCTTGGCTTCGGTACATATGTTCTCGTAACAAGACATACACGCCTCAACTTATACTTCTTAGTTACAACTCACGAGATATTCGTTACGTAACTGAAAACAATTTCTATATATTATGAATTTAGGTGATGGTTAAATTTACAGCTATACAGTAAAATTATAAGCACACTCGTTAACAAAACGCATAGCCATATACTCACAGATATATACACATATAACGGTGTAGATGTGTGTGTCTGATATATATATATATATATATCTACCATTACTCTACCTGTATACACACGTACGCATGTCCATCCATTTGTCCATCCATTCATGCATACATGGGTACACACGCAGACACTCACACACAAAAACACATACACACACACATATATATCATACCTGTCACTTTCTCTGAAGTTTTATGCGTTAGTTTCATGTTCCATCTTTCTATTTTATGAAACAGACCATACGCATAATTACACACGTACACACATAAATGTACGTACGTCCCGTCAACACCCATATAACACACAGGCATGCTCAGAAAATAAAAGCAAATGTAAGCACGAAAATCGTTGGTCTCGGAATAGTCATAATATTTCCTTCTTTCCTTGTTCCTACGTATCGATTCTCTCACTGTCTCTTTCTAGCACACACAGACCCACATTCAAACACACGCACACACACACACACACACACACACACAAACTCGCACATCGACTCTCTCTCTACTTTTCATGCCTATCTATATACATATATATATATATAGAGAGAGAGAGAGAGAGAGAGAGAGAGAGAGATAAGAGTCCTAGCAAATAGATGAGTAACTGTCGAAACAGAATTTATACCTAATACTTTACTATTAAATTCTGGAAGAGGCTACTAATTGTGATATAAACTACTGCATGTGACTTATACATATGTGCGTTCCCTTGAAGTTTGAGAAGACAAAGTAATAAAACACTATGTACTTCATTACAGTAGCGTTTCTCCCATATTTAAAGTGACATATCAGTTTATTATTTTCTACTTCAAACATCATACAGGCATACCAATTTACTTGAGGCGAAAATTGATTGATTTTATTTATCAGAAACAAAATGTTGGATCTCAAAGATAAGCCATTCTGTGTGGGTGGTCTCAATTACATGGTTTTACAAAATCAAAAGAAGAGAGCGTATCTAGGAGTTGCATTATAAACGTTAGATTAATGGATATATTGATGATTAATACAGTAAGACAACGGAAAATATGTGGTAATGGTAGGAGGTGAATTCTGGTAGCATTGAAAGCAATGAAAATAAGCAATAACCATAATATAAATAGCTTGTATGGTAGATTGAAAAGTTTTACCGTTTGGCGAAGAGATAATGAAAAAGACGAAAATGGCGCCATGCTCAAGTAAACGAATTAAAATAGGTACGGATGATTAAAACGCATTAAATCTATTGATGTTTCAAGCACCAACATAGCAATTATATTTTCATTCATGAATATATCCTGCTAGGTGCAAATTAATAAAAATCCCTGATGTTCATTTAACATTGTTATAATCTTGAATAGAGGTACAGCGTTCTAAAAGAACGGAAATTACAATAAAATTATTATCAGCTCGTCATTCGGAGATGAAGATTTGTTTAGGAATTGAAAACGTAATGTTGTTCATAATGAAATACGTAAGAAAATAAATTACTAACGTATTGCAGACAAAAGATTCTATGTGGACAATTATTAGATTGTATATTATTATATAGAATTTATTTCAGTTTCTTTAAAATTTGTAGTTATAGATATGGTACTTCAAATATTTCTTCTGTTTCGAACCGAATGTCAGTGTATAAAACTCACCCGATGTTCTAAAGTTTCCCTTCCCGGGCTCATAATTTTTCTAGTTTGCTTAAAATATTCAAACCGGAAACAGACCTCCTACATAATAATTCATTTCCAAAATTACAAAATGCATGTTTTCAATTAAAACAAATTTTGACACATAGCGACAAAAGCGATATGAACACCACAAAGTTAATATTGATCTTCAACTTAAGGTGGACGTTGTATTAGAACGCAGAATATTGCGTTATTTACCTTGAATGAATCTCTCATATGAGATACAGTAGATGACATTGGTAGAAGTGCAGGTGAAGGAGTCAGTGATACGATAGGGTCGATAATGGGTGCCGGTCAGGAGGGTGGTGTTGGAGAGGTAAGGGCAAGTGCGGCACAAGTATTGTTGTCGATTCGTGCGAATAAAATTCTGAAAGTCGGTATCCAGTCATAATCGCAGTCTGACGACAGTAACAAGTTAGATATAACAGATAGTGTTTATAGGTAGTTCTGTTTGTGCTACAGAAAAATTATTTGAAAATTATAGCAGTAATATAATCCAATATTTGTTATTTAAACTAGTAACAGCAGCAATTATAATTATTTCACTAATTCACTATGAAAGCAATGTCTAAATACCGATTATAAAAAGTTTTAATAGCTATTTACCAAAATATGAATACGTCAAGTTAGATTTAATAAATTGTAAAAGTTTTCCTAGTTAAATTAGATAAAATTAGAGAAAAGTAAATAGGATCGGATTATTAGCTTGTTCAAAGGGCAAAGATCAAACTTAAATAAAAAGAAAATGAGAATTAAATAAACACAAGAGTCAGTATTCATTAAAATTGTGAATATATTAATAGAAAATATGAATAGCAAAGGAGAATTTTCTGAGTGTTTGTGAGTGTATGTGGTCTGTAGATGACAAACGGGTACGGAGAAAAATAAAAGTATTAGCATGAGCGATACAATTTAAGGAATCAACAGTCAATTATCAGTATATTTAAAGTATAAAAATAAAGCATACGCAAAAGTAAAATTAAAAGTTTAGTAGTTTAAAGAAATAACATGGTAATAAGGAATACAAATAGTGCTTACGTTTATGCTATATGATCTCCTATTTTTATTAATATTGAAGTTTATTACAGGTTTCATAGGGAGAAGGACAGGTGAGAAAATAAGTAGAACTACATTGAATAAGATTAGGCAAATGTGTAGCAGTAAAGAATACATAAATGACAAGAATCAATTTAGTTAACTTACTGTTTAACATAATTGTAATTAAGAAAAACAAAATTGCTAGGGCTAGAAACGAAATCTAAACTAAATTCATTCTAGAAATGAAAAATACAGGAAACAGCGATTCGCCTGTTCATCATTAGTACTTGCTGATATGTGAAATAAAATTGCAGGCGTAGCCGTGTGGTAAGTAGCTTCTTCCCACATTTTTTGGTTCCGGGTTCAGTCCCGCTGCGTGGAATCTTGGGCTTGTGTCTTCTAGTATAGACTCCGGCCGCGCAAACGCTTGCGAGTGGATTCGGAAGGCGGAAATTGAAAAGATGCTCGTTGGATCTCATCTTTTGCAGTCCTTATTTCTTGTATTACTATTCGCATTCTGGCAACCCTGGTCGACTACTGTGAAATATAAAAATAACTTTTTCAGTTTATCGTACTTCTATACGAAAAAAAAAAACCCACAAACTTTCTTCTCAATAAATCACTATTGTCCCTGCAAGTTGTTTTTCTTTTAAATATTTACTACGGATTGCTTGAAGCTAACTTTCTTCCTACACATATTTTTGTGTGTGTTTTTGTGCCTGTGTTTGCCTCACCCACTATTGCCTGACAACCAATATGGGTGTGCTTTCGTTCCCGTTATATAGCGGTTCGGCAAAAGACAGCCGATAGAAAAATTACCAGGCTTAAAAAGAATAAGTCTTGTGGGGGGGCGATTTCTTCCACTTAAAGGCGATGCTCCAGCATGGCCGCAGTTTAAATGATTGAAAAAACTAAAAAAGTAAAAAGATGGTTTGTGTATATACAAGCGTTTGTAATAATTCATCGGCCGGCCTTCAGGTGGAGTTTGTAGAACAGATGAAATGGCGAATGTGGAAGTAAAAATGAAGTACTTATAATTTGTTACATGTACTGTAAAAGTAAGCAGTGAAGGCATGCAAATTAACATAAAGGTATCATGAGGATAAACATGCTATGATAAATTAAGTACATAGAGCCCCAAAAAATCAAAAATATCAATTTTAATCGTAATGATGGAGAGGAGTAATCATTTTCCCTTTCCACAATACTAACAAGTGCATACTACGGGGGAAAAATTGGGTGCTATTTCTAGCAAATTGAACAACCTCACAGAGAGTACCTCATTGGCTCATTTATTGATGTGTATAAGTAAAGAAAAACTGAAGGAAAATAGACACTAGCAAACACACACACACACACACACACACACACACACCCACACACACACACACACACACAGAGACTGAGACTGACTGAAACTAATTAGATCCTAATACAGTGAATAGCATCCACCACTATTTGCTACTCATATGAAGTACATATGTATTTCAACCATTTCTATCAAATACACTCTCTTTCTTGAGCATAAAAGAATCCTCTTCCTGGGTGACAATAACTTATATGTCAGATTGCTGCACAAGTTCTAACAGCTTTGACGAGGGAAAAACGCCTTTGTCGGTTCCTGTGAATCTATTTTGAAATACTTATATCAACACACATATACAAACAAAATCACAAGACAAACTTCAACCAGAGGGCATGAGACGACTTAAGCAAATTTGAAAACTGACACAGGAATAACAGTTAAAGAGGACGATGAGGAGGAAGATGCAGTAGTCTTTATGGATAGAGAATTTTATATGAATATTGTGCTGTTCCTATTAAAAGACGATGCATGCTCTGACAAGACTGAAAATTAATATCAATAAAATAATGAGAAACCTTAGAATGTTAATGAGCTTATCTCGAGGAGGTCTTACCAACAATGAATACAACTATATTACCAACTTTATATGCAAATGCAGTCTTTTGTATAGCATACTAAAAGTTTACAAAAGTGAAAAATAAAAGTGAAGCATGCAAAAGAATCCGTGACCTAAACACCGATATTCATGTCTCCTCGCAAATGGTTTGAAATTAAGACAAGGGCTGTTTCGAAATGTCAAACTCCCGCAGCTATGAAAGACTAATTCTATTTCTCAAGCACATTATATGTTTCCTAAGAGCTGAAGACACTTCCGAAAGGGTGGGGGTGCGCCACGTCGAACACGGTAGGGGAGTAGTGTCCGAACCCGGACGTGGTTCCTCTTGATGAATTCTTTAGCAACTGGATTCTATAAAGAAGCTGTTGAGGTAGTGAACCACGAAATGTGGTTTGAACTACTTCTTATATATTTAACAAATATATTTTCATATAAGTCTCTTGTGTATTTACTAAAGGAGACTTAGAAACACATAAACCACAGGACGCACTATAAACATTTATCATAAGCTTACATGTATCATATGTTGATATTTCGTGTTGCTTTATTTTGCCGATCAGTGCCAGTAGAAGATAGCATTTCGCTTTGAAATACACCTACTTACTAGTAAATATATTCGTCGTTGGTATGTATAAAATCTTTCTTTGAGCTCTAAAAAGGTAAGAAACTGTCACTCCTTACATCGAAGAGAAACAAAACTGCAAGTGAAATGCAGTGGAAAAACCTTCAAACTCTGTTGGTAGGAAAATTGTGTTGGAGAGAAATAATGTTGAAAAGATGTGCAAATACATGTCAGGAAACGATTTGCAAATAATCAAACATGAACTTAGCCAGGAACATATATTGATTTACCCGGTTGAGAAGAATTTTATGCATCGAGAGTGCACAAAGTGTTCTTGCTGAAGGAATACTGGGAATTTATTTATGAAAAATGGGACTAAAAATTAAGACAAACTGCATAAGCGTACGACAAGCTATGTGCTTGATCATTCTCTTATACACGTTCTGTCAGAAACAGTATTTTTTGGCACAATTTGGAGTTGTAGCTGGATTTCAAGACTAAATCGAATTACACTTGACTACAAAGCAGAGCTGAATTAAATCGTCACTGCAGTTATATATGGGAAATTAAACTGAAAACAGTTTTAGAAAATGTCATGACTTTTATTAATAAAACTAAAATGTTGACAGTGTTACAGACGTTACGAATGGTTTTACATTTAATAATGGTTGTGTGAATCTTACTGGCTTTCGACAATGATGTCGACCACCAGCAGAATCGTTTTGTATCCGTGTTTATTAATTATATATCTGAGACGTTATGAAATTATATTTTAATATTTTAGACCTATTCCAAATTGTGTATATATCTGTTTGACAAAAATAACTTTCAAGTATGCTACCTATCAAAAGATAAATTGCAGAAAGCTTTCATACATTTCGAAAAGCTTTCTGAGTAGTTAGTTTCAATATGAATTTATCAAAGAACGAAAATAAAGATACAACAAATTAATCTACTCTGTAAAACACTTAACTTTGCAACCCAACCGTAATGACAGATTTACAACAAATGAAAACAAACATTCCTCAATTCTGCAGAATAAAAAAGTGCTCAGCGAAGAACGCTACAACTAAAACAACATTGATAAATCTATTTAAGAATCAGCAACTATAATACTTCACCAAAAGGTGAGGAAAAAAAAACCCTTGTCGGTTCCTGTGAATATATTTTGAAATACTTATATCAACACATACAAACATAATCACAAAACAAACTTCAGCCAGAAAGAATGAGACGACTTAAGCAAATTTGAAAACTGACACAGGAATAACAATTAAAGAGGGCGATAAGGAAGATGAGGTGGTTTTCATGGATAGAGAATTTTATATGAATATTGTGCTATTCTTATTAAAAGATGATGCATTGTCTGACAAGACCGAAAATTAATATCAACAAAAATAATGAGAAACCTTAGAATGTTAATGAGCTTATCTCGAGGAGGTCTCACCAACAATGAATATAACTATATCGCCAACTTTATATGCAAATGTAATCTTTTGTATTGCATAGAAAACATTTACAAAAGTGAAAAAAAAAGTGAAGCATGCGAAGGAATTCCTGACCTAAACACCGTCATTTATGTCTCCTCGCAAATGTTTTGAAATTAAGACAAGAGCTGGTTCAAGACGTCAAACCGCCGGTGTAAGCATTTATGAAAGACTGATGTTTTCTCAAATGCATAAGAGAAGCCTTATACAGGGTGTTCAAAACGTCTCTCCGCAGTGAATGTTTTTCATCCTTTGAAGTCTAATCTATACTTTTGTAGTCTTATACCATCTTATAAATATTTATTCTACAATAAAATACTTACCGCGGAGAGGCTTTTTGAATATTCTGTATATGTTAAACTTCCTCCCGAAAAGGCTCGACGGAAAACGTCTCCTAGTATCTTTTGATGCTGTGAATCTTCATTCAAATATAACTCACAAGTTTGGAATGTAGGCCATTACATTCTGGTTGAATACTTATACTGGTGAACGTTCTTATACCATAAAAAAACGACATAATTTGTAATAGAAAGTCTAAGATTTACTTTATCGAGAAACATTTGTGGCTAATAGAGAGACGAAAAGAATAATCAATTTGGCACATGCATATACAAGAAAACCGAAGAAGTACTTTAAGGATTGCTTCAGGACGATGAAGAAGATGCAGTGGTCTTTACGGAGAGAGAATTTTATATAAATCTTGTGCTGTTCACATTAAAAGATGATGCATGCTCCGACAAGAATGTAAACAGACGAACTACAAGCATTTGAAAAAACTGGAATGAATAAAATTATAAAATTCGCCATATGATAAAGACATAACCAACTCCCATGTTCAGACATCTGAATAAAATATGCAACAAACGTAGAATGGATATTTGTGACAGACCATGCCTTTCTGTTGAAGACCAATGAAAAACGAACCTCCACCAACTTCTCTGCATTTATCTATGCACACGTGTCAATGCTCTCTATGCCATAAGGTCTGCAAATCTATCGGAGGCCTCAAAGGTCATTTTAAAATTCACAAAGATGAGAACTTAACTGCAGCTCTGGGTTGTCAAAAATGGATATGCTATCTATGTGGGTGACTTTTCAAAACATTGTCTGGTTTAAAAAGCCACATCAGACGCCATGGTGGATCTAAGGTGTGGGTATAGGAGGTGATCAGATTCTGCATAAGGAGTAGACAAGCACCATATATATATATATATATATATATATATATATATATATATA
>NC_068985.1:6503235-6504446 GCF_001194135.2 Octopus bimaculoides
TATATATATATATATATATATATATATGTATATATATATATATATGTATGTATATATATCCATCAGTGATGTAGGGCAGACATTCCATGTGAATAAACGGTGTGAATCCTTAGCTACACCAAACGACATCTGTAGTTTCCTGAACATAACATGTATATTAATACTCGAGATTGATACATATCAAATATATGCATATAAACTTGTATATGCATATATATATATATATATATATATATATATATATATATAGATAGATAGATAGATAGATAGATAGATAGATAGATAGATAGATAGATAGATAGATAGATAGATAGATAGATAGATAGATGAGTGCCAGAACTCTCAGAAATAAATGTATATTGCACTATGCAGAAAGCAAATTAGCTAAGAGTAAATAACGAGTTGTGAAAATAAGAAAAGGTGATATGAGCGGAAATAATATTCTATAGCTAATTAGCGGGGAGGAATTCTTCTGCCCTCCTTTAGTGTTTTCCTTATTCGAATTTCATGTAATTCGACATATTCACCAAACGAGTGCTACTTCGTTGGATTAACTTCTGATTTTGAAGAACGTTGGAGAATTTCAACACTAAAAATTTGTTATTCGAGCAATTCAAAGACAAAAAGCAAAAAAATGTTTTTGTAAACAGCTTAGAAATATCTCGATCATATATGAAAATTTAATTCTACAACAAAACTAAATTATATTTGCATTCAAGAGTAAAGTAGCGGCGTTCCCGTGGTATTAAATGTAATTTGCGAATTATACAACTGCATTTTACAATGAAAATAAATAAAGTAAAGTGCAGTATATAAAATTACAATTGGAATCAAATTGCATATATTTCGAAAATGTAGATTCGATATTTGATTTCGTTCATTTTCTGAATTATTCTCTCCACGTACTCGGTTTTTGCTCTTTTCTTCTGGCGTAAAATTATATTCCTCTTCTTTTTTTATGATTTCGTTTTAAACTCTTCTCTATAACATGGATACAAACACACACACACAGACTTATATCTGCGCCCGCAGACACACGCACGCTTATATATGGAGGGGTACATATATGCATATTTATACATTCTCAGACAGGCAGTTACTTATATACACACATGCGTACTAGTACGTATACATGTCTTCACATATAACATAAACTGAAGCATAAGTATGAATATAACCACACAGTCCATGCATGTACATACATACATACA
>NC_068985.1:6504876-6505596 GCF_001194135.2 Octopus bimaculoides
TATATATATATATATATATATATATGGCTAGATGGATAGACAGATAGATAGATAGATATACATATGCATATATGGGTACAATACGTCACCAACAGTAAACAACATGAAATGCGAAAACAAATGAGTTCAATATGCAAACAACGAGGGAAACAAATAAATGCATATATATACACATATGTGCATATGTATACAGCTCATGCATATATATACACACGTAGGTTTGAGGGAAATGTTTTCGTGTGCGTGTGTGTTTCTGTGTAGTGTGTGAATGCTTTTGCAATAAATTGAATAAAAATACAAAAGAGTACTCAGAAATTATATGATTTCACAGAAAGAATAATTTCAAGGAAATTCGGTATAAGTTAATAGGTTTCTTTTATCCTCCAACCAATGTTCGCAGCGCTCAAAGGAAATGTTTTCTAAAGGAGTTTATGCTTTACATAATTCTAAGTATACGGTGAAGAGGAGAACCTGAAGCACGCTTCTATGAATGTATATCTGATATCATGAGATTTAGCATCGCTGCATCTGGTCTTTAGGGAATTTCAAACCGGGTTTAATTGTTGTTACTGATTGTAGGACCGTGTGTTTTGTTGCCGTCTTTACAGATTTTGCTGTCCTTTTGGATACTTGCAGCCGATGCTCGTTGTTTGCTGTGGCTCTCTCTCTCTCTCTCTCTCTCTCTCTCTCTCTCTCTCTCTCTCTCTCTCTCTCTCTCTC
>NC_068985.1:6506026-6509977 GCF_001194135.2 Octopus bimaculoides
ATATATATATATATATATATATATATATATATATATATATATATATATATACATACAAAATGTGGGGGGTTATCTCACTGGTGATCTAAACAACTACGTACGCTGGTTATGTGCAATAGCGGATTACTAGGTCTCGAAGATCATTGCCGAGACTTGAGTTATGGAATCATTGTTGATTTCCAATATAGCGGATATATAACTGTTAAAGAGAACAACAAATGTTAAGGCAAGACAAACATCTCAATTATTATTACCCGATGTTTTTCAAATTACAGCCTCTAAGCAACTAGATATAGACGAGCGTGGCTCCTTCTTTGACACACACAAAGAAAACAATAGAAATTCCGAACGTTTGCATAAGGGACCAGAATTATTCCTCGGTAGAAAGCGGGTATAACATCAACAGCAACGAAGATGGCGATGATGCTGTTGTTGTTGTTGTTGTTGATAATGATAATGATGATGATCATAATCCTGAGCATGATCATGAGGGGGATAAAGAATGAGGGGATACCAGCAGAATATGTTATTCAGAGCAGGTCAGAAGAGATTCTACAAAGAAATAAATAGAGACTGTACAGATGAAAAGTTGACACCAGATAACATTGAAAGTCAAAGGTTTCAGAGTGAAATCTGGAGCAAAGACAAGGAGCAAGGAGGAGGCTGCATGGTTGCAAGAACAGAAACAAAACACTACTCTGTCCCAAACAGAAAGAACAGCTCATTTCCGTTAGGGAAGTGAAGGAAATCAGTAAAAGAAAAATGAGTAACTGGAAGGCCCCGGGACCAGATGGAGTTCAAAGTTACAGGATCAAAGGATTTGGTGAATGTCATGCATGAATAACTTCACGGCTCAGCAGCTTGTTAAATGCCGACCAAGAAACACGAGAGTGGTTGACAATAGAAACGACAGTGCCTTGCTAGAAAAACTTCGTAAAAAGGCAATACGATTGACAATTACAGGCTGATCTCCCGCTTGCCTCTTATGTGGAAATTATATGGAGTTCAGAGAGCAAATAAATGGTATGAACATAAACCCGAATGCAACCTCTAAAATGATAATGCGAAGATCCTATGGGATTTTATGATTCAGTACGACCTTGAGATAGACAATAGGAAACCAGACATAGTGTTAATTGACAAAGAAAGCAAACGATGCTGGATCATAGATATAGCATGCCCAGCTGACAACAAGGTATGCGATAAGGAAGAAAGAAAAGTCGATAGATATGACAGGTTAGCTTGGGAGGTTAAGCCGTTGTTTTCGCTGAAAAAGGTGGTAGTAGTACCAATAATTGTCGGAGCCTTGAGAACAGTGAGTAACAATATTGAAAAGTACATCGAAAAAATAGGGCTGCAATTAGGGTGGAGCATTTGCAGAAAACAGTACTGCTTGGAGCCTCTCGAATACTCCGAATAGTGCTCGAAAAATAAGGGATGTTACTTTAGTTCACTGGTAGTGAACAGCTGACATCGTAGTAGATCTCCAGTGTTAGAAGCTTTGCAAAGGCAATAATAATAATAATACTTTGAAAATAATAATGACAAGCTCAAAGACATATTGAAATTCTACAAGGTCCATATATAAACAGTGCACTATAAATGACACAACATTGCACTGCCAATAAATTAATAGAACAGAAATACTAAAGCCAAAACTAAACTCTTGAAAACCCCAGACGCACAAATCTGTACTAAGTAGTACAGCGAAAGCACGCAATAAATATATTACTATTGAAAAGAGAAAAAATAACAGTCATGGCGGAAATAATTAAAGAACCACTTTTACGTCAATACTAAATCAATGTAGCGTGCAATCTCGAATGTCTGTTTAAAATAATAGTTCCAGATTGAAAATGGAAATATATGAGACTTAAACATGGAATATTTTGAGTAATTCTATTAATATAAAAACTTAAACAGACGTTCGTATTGCTGGTGAATACAATAAAGTCAGTGCTAAGTCTACTAGTAAAAACACGCAAGATTATTATCTGTGAGCATATCAATATATATATATATATATATATGTAGATATAGATAGATAGAGAGAGAGAGAAAGAGAGAGAGAAAGAGATAGATAGATAGATAGATAGATAGATAGATAGATAGATAGATAAATGAATAAATGAAAGGTAAATAGGAAGAGGGACATACATTCTCCTCTCTCTCTCCCTCTCTACTTACCTATCTATCTATCTATTTATCTATCTATATGTCTGTCTGCCTGTCTGTATACCCACGTATCTTTTTATCTATCAATCTCCATTGTCATGGAACCTCACCCCAAGAAACAAAGGTAATGTACTCCTCTTCTACCCCCGCCCCGAAAAAAACATCTATGTTATATAAATAAACAAAGTGTCTGTATATTCACAAAATTCTATTTGACAAATTCGAGAAACGAACCAAAGCGCTAATAATAATGAACAAATAACAGACTCAGTGTCAACTCATGTCTCGACACTTCATCCTACGTGGACATCCCCTCACCACTATCTACTCCACCATTACCAGAGCACGTTCCGTGGACCGTGCATCTGCTCTTCTTCCCCGCACTCGCCCCGCTGTCTCCCGTCTCCCGCTTCTCCTCACCTACCATCCCACCAGCCTACCTCTCCAACGCACCATTCTCCGAGCCTCCCGGCGATTCCAGTACTACACATCCACTTCAAACATCTTCCCTAACCAATCCCTCTCCTCCTTCAAACGAGCCCACAACCTACGAGACCACTTGGCCCACATCTTGTTCCCTTAACCGAACCTGCCAAACCGGCTCGTTCCCTGCTCCCGTCCACGCTGTCGCACTTGCCCTTACCTTTCGAGCCGGCGGCTTCCTCACCGGCACCCATCATCAATCCTATCATATCACCCAAGCTCTACCATTGTAGAGGATTTAAATATCAGAAATCAGTGCCTGATGGAACTGAAGGAATTTCTGCTCAAACATACCCGTCACTACTTATAGAAAATGGTATTCAGCGGGCTTTGAAAATACCCATACAACAACTGAGGACACCGCAAAGAAGAGAAAAACAAGAGCAAATCATACCATTTATAGTGACACACAATCCATGCCACCAGAACATCTTCAATATCGCTAAAGCAAACCTACCGATCCTTGCACACAGATCTAAGTATAACTCTCAGTAAGAGACAACCTAAAAACTTGAAAAAACTATTAACAAAAGCAAGGTTTGACCTCAGCAACAAAAATCAAACATTCACTGTATCCAAATGCAATGATAGCCGATGCGGTACATGCCGATCAATCCATATCGGCCCATATATGAACACAAAAACAGGGAAAATATTCACCAATGCGAACGGGAACTGCACAAGTAGAAATCTATTCTACTGCATCAGATGCCCAAATTGTGAAGAACTGTACGTTGGCCAGACAGGTAATGCATTATCGGAACGCTCACGTGTGCATCGGCAACAGATTAAAACCCCAGAATTCCGCCAAATACCACTGAGTAACCATCTGTCAACATATGGTCAAAAAACTTTTATGATATTTCCATTTCATAAACTTTACAACATGAATGAAATTGAGAGAAAACGGAAAGGAAAAGGACTTTATTAAGAAATTCAAACCCACTCGTAACAAACAATGCTCAAATTAAAACCTTACCCCTATAACTAAAACACAAAAAAATCTCTCAAATGTCATCATTTCTAAAAATAAACATTGAAAAATGGTTTGGCATCATCTCTAAAAATAGTCAAACACCTACTGCTGCTGTGCAAAGGAATGTGTATAAAGGACAAAAGGACAGCCAGTCAACACATCTGTTCTGTCAGACGGGACTTTGATGACTGGTATAAAGCAGGAAATTATACGAGTCCTTATATATTTAATACGCAATATTTCATATATTCAATAAGACATTCAATACTTCATTTCATTTTACTATTTATATTATATATTCCATATTCAATATCCCA
>NC_068985.1:6509987-6527640 GCF_001194135.2 Octopus bimaculoides
CACACACACACACACACACACGCACGCATATATATATATATATATATATATATATATATATATATATATATATATCATACAAAATGGAACAAGAACGTCGCAAACATCCAGTCAGGTGATAGAAGAAGGGACAACAAAGCATCCAGATAGACGATACAAATAAAACAAGGACACGTCATTTGGAGTTTTCTTTCATCAGTCGAGTTCCCGATTATCTTTGCAATTTCGGCTGGTTATATTCGATATTGCTCCAATCCGGCCAGCCCCAAGGAAAAACTAATCTAAGAGCATTAGATTCATTGGAAGAAAGCAGCGAATGTATACAAAAACAAGGACGGCAAAAAAACGAACAATGTTATACAAATACAATAAAAATAACTGTTGGCACTCCGTCGCTTACGACGTCGTGGGTTGCAGTTGATCCAATCAACGGAACATCCTGCTCGTGAAATTAACGTGCAAGTGGCTGAGCACTCTACAGGCACGTGTTCCGTTAACGTAGTTCTCGGGGACATTCAGCGTGACACAGTGTGACAAGGCTGGCCCTTTGAATTACAGGCACAACAGAAACAGGAAGAAAGAGTGAGAGAAAGTTGTGGTGAAAGAGCACAGCAGGGTTCGCCACCATCCCCTGCCGGAGCCTCGTGGGGCTTTTAGGTGTTTTCGCTCAATAAACACTCACAACGCCCGGTCTGGGAATCGAAACCGCGATCCTATGACCACGAGTCCGCTGCCCTAACCACTGGGCCATTGCGCCTCCACAATAAAAATATTAACAGGATATAACAATAGGTGTCTTTCGACTAACGTTTAAATTCGTTTATGGGAAACGTTTTTCAGTAGGCATATAAAAGCTGCTCTTTTATTATATCTGGTACAATCTAGTGATTTCAACATGCAGCAACAGCTTTATGATATCGTACAGAGCTGTGCCGACGTAGTGTAGGATAAATATAGTAATAATAATAATAAATACTCCAAGGATAGGATTATAGATATGTTTCAATGCATCGCAACGTGCATTTCGACGAATCAATTGATTTAGTGTCCAAAGACCACATACCTGTTCTTCATGGAGAGAAGGGAATAGGCAGAACGTTTACATTCAAAAATAGGGAGACGATATTAGAAACTATATTTCTCTTTCTTTATAATCCATGATGTTGGAAATTCAAAAAGATTTTAATAGAAATTATAAACATATTTTTGTGATTCTCAAATCGATATATTTGTATATTGCAAATATCTATATTCATATACAAACACATACAGACACACACACACCACCCTTCCACATACACGCCCTTATACATACATACATACATATATATATATATACTAAGACAGAAAAACACACACACAGACACACACACACACACACACACACACACACATACACACACACACACACACACACACACACACACACACACACACACACACACACACACACACACACACACACACACACACATAGTTAGAGATATATAGAGAGAACTTTAAAGCATAACATTTTAAGTATTGTTTCGGATATATATAATTATGAAATATTTTGCATGTAATTCAATCTGCAGGCATATCTGCAGTAACATACACTTTAAAGGAAATGAATTAGATCAACTTAATAACCATCAATATCGGGGTAGCAGACGTATAGAAGAAACGCATATTACAAGCTTGGAGATCAAAGATATAAATTCTTTTAAAATATAGCTATAGGCATGTTTAAAAAAATCGATACTTGTGAAATATATTTGAAACTTCCTATGATTTATAATGTGATGTCATTTTGAAATGTACATAATTGCATGAAGTATATTATTTTGCCAACTGATATCATAATAATTGTTTCCTTTTTTTAATTATTCTGTAATGGAGTTGATTGCCGTTTGAAATAAAAGTGTATGTAACTCTCTACTGAAATCAATTTAATCTGACCTCTGTTATTCTATCAACCTCTCCGTATATCTCACTATTTCTGTATACTTACATACATACACACACACGTATGTGTGTGTGTGCGTGTGTGTATACATATTCATAGAACTATAATTAGTCTTACAAAAGCACGAACACACCTACCCAACCACCCTACATACATATGAATGTATATTCAATGCGTGGATCGTTAAATCGTTAGACATGCCAATATGCTAACAAACAGACAGCAACAGAAGAAACGGGTGGGAGGATAAGTTAATAGCTACGGTGATCGATTCACCGATTGACTTTCGTCGTTGGAGGACTCGCTTCTAAATAAAAAGAATATGCAGTTGTCTGATTAGTGAGCGTTTGAAATTCAAGAGTTGTTGAAATTGTTAATCAGCAACGTAATACTTGACTTGCTATTATCTTCTTCTGAAGATATGGAGACATTGTGGAATTGAACACCATAAAAGTAATTCATATATCAAAAGGTATTACTTTTAGGAGAGACATGAATCTTCTTCAAACAGAGACATACGATGTTCTTCAATGTTGGTGCTATGCACAGTGAACAAATAAGATCGCACTTTGTGGTACTAATATTGCTTTCAACATATATAAAAGGAGTGCTGTTTCACAATGCATGAACGGACATTGGTAATATCAAAATGGTCATAATTGGTATTGCATTGTTTCTGTACACTACACTGTTTGGCAAATGATTGCATTCCGAAACCACCGAATTAAAGGCTCCAAATTTTGGAACAAGGCCACCAATGTCCGGGGTGGGCGAAATTCGCTTGCATCGACGCCGAAAAGATAAAAGGCAAAATCGACCTCCGTGGAATTTGAAATCAGGACGTAGAGACGGAAAAAAAATGCTCCTCAGCATTTTGCGCGGCGTGTTCAAGACTCTGTCAGCTCGCAGCCTTAAACAAAAACATCCTAAATGCTCGTTTCAAATTTTAGCACAAGGCCAGTAATTTTGAGGAAGAGGGATAGTCGATTACATCCGCCCCAGTACTTAACTCGTACTTATTTTATTGACTCCCGAAATTATGAAAGGCAAAGAAGACCCCGCTGGAATTAGTTCTCGGAACATAAATGCGGACGAAATACCGCTAACCATTTCGCCCGGTGTGCTAACGATTCTGCGAACTCGCCACCTTAAACGGTAGGAATATTCATTTCTACTCTAGTACTCCAGACACAAAGCCTGATAATTTTGGGGAAGGGGCGAGTCGATTACATCGACCCCAGTGCGTAACTGGTACTTAATTTATCGACTCTGAAAGGATGAAAGGCAAAGCAGACCTCGGCTGAATTTTAACTCAGAACATAAAGGCAGACGAAATACCGCAATGCATTTTGCCCGGTGTGCTAACGTTTCTGCCATCTCGCCGCCTTAAACAGCCGAAATATTGAAACATATTCGTGACTGGTTTGCTCTGTAAACTCTAAGCATACCAGCTCGTACACTCGTAAATTATCCGCCGAGCCTTTATAGCACATAATTTCAAGTGATACTGAAAATAGCGCATCAAACAAAATGAAGGGAGTGAATGCTCAATTAAAGTAAAACAATCAATTTCAATTCAATTGTTTAAATATATGTCGTTTAAAACACTTTTTCTTCAAAGCAGCATCAAATTTCATTTCGAAATTGAATATCAACACAGTTATTCATTACTTGAAGTTATTCTCTCTCTTATTTGTGCCAAAGACAATACAAGTAAACGATAAAATCACCGATACCTGTAAAATTCTCAACTCTGATTTTCTACTAACCAAAAAATAGACCATACAGTTCAATGTTTCAAGTTACATAAATACAAAAACTGAATTTGCTTAAGAAATCTTGAAAATGGAGAGAATTTGAATGGTGAATGTACTTAAATCTATTTTAGATTATAACATTTTCTACAATTAAAATGATCAGAAATCCTCTGCCACGTAAAGATATTATATAACGTAGATAATTAGAAAATTTGGAGATTAGGCAGTGTGCACTAGTTGTCATCTTCCTGGCTAAATCTAATTAATGACTCGTAAGAATTGTAAAAATTTGGTGAGATTTCATTTCAATTTATGGTTTCCATATCCGTATTATTGTCTAATTAGTATATCTTTGGTATTGCAAGGTAATTCGTAACCATTCCATCGTAATATCTGGGAATTATATGATGTAGCCTAGTGGGTATGTCGGGATCTTAGATATGTAAGGCACTACAGATATGGCTTTGACATCCCACGTAAAAGAATCTGGTGGCCAGATTTCGGTGTTTATCATGAAGTTGGACAGTTCAATATGAGAAGTATAGATGGCCACAGCTTACAGGAATTTCATCACGATATTCGTAGAAATACTTTTAAAAATAGCAGTAGATTCGAAACTAAGCGCGATACATCCAGTGGATGCAAATCTACATTTAAATCTATTTTACGATGAATGAAGTCTTTAAATTGTAACCAAACTTGAGATCAGGCTACATTCCACCCCCCCCCCCCAATAAACATGTGAGGCTTTGCCAATCATATTCGTTTTCAATATTTGGCCTGCAATGTTGAAGTGGTGGTATATATCTGTTGTATCGACTCCAGTGATCAAGTACCTATCTTACTGACCCAGGAAAGATGAAAGCAGGACCGACCTCAACAGAAATTAATTTAATAATAGTGATAGGCTCACCACCAGCTGAGACTTGCAAATGAATACTTCATGCGAATTGTGTATAATAGCCAGCGTGCATAAGATTGGATTGGATTCTAAGTGAGACTGCTTTATATAGTTGAAAGAATGATTACACTATGCACAAAAATGGATTGCAAACATCACATGATACATCGTGTCATAGAGAGTAGGAATTCAGAAGATTCTATTTCTCAAGAAATAATCATAAAAGCAAGGCGCTGTGTAGTGCTTTCTTCATTTGTAAACACAAATGTTTTCCATTTCATATACGTGCAAAGCATACACACATGCATACATACATTATAGACATGTGTATGAATGTATTTATGTATGCATAGATGCATGCGTTTATGTATGTATGTTTGTATGCATATATATGTATGTATATTTGTATATAAGTGTGTATGTACACAAGGTGCGTTCAAAAGTATCAGACTGACATTTTTCGCATTAAAACTAATACCGCGTTGGCAAAAGCCTTTAGGTATAAAGTAAAACCACGCTTCCGACGCATGCCTGAAACGTTTTGCAATAGCGCGCCGCGTCATTTCCTGGTTATTACGCCTAGAGTATAGTAGATTCTTGTTTTCACCGAACGCATCGAGCAGAAATGCTTGGAAGTTAACGATAATCTTGCTGATACTCAAACGCAAACAATTCTGATGATTCGGCAGGCTTTTGGTGATGATGCCATGGGGAAAACTCAGATCACCGAGTGGCACAACCACTTCAAAAATAGCTGCACTTCAAATATGGTGAGCATGCCGCCCACAGGCCGAAACGAAAAGCTGATTGAAAAGGTTCGGCAAATTGTCATGGGAGACCGTGGTGTAACAATCCAGGAAATTGCTCAAGAAGTAAGAATAGGCACAGAATCAGTGCATTCCATTTTAACGGAGAATTTTTGCACGCGGTGTGCATCGGCAAAATTTACCGGTAGAGTAGCAAAAGCAACTTCACGTGGAAATTGCTCCGGCTATGCTGGCGTGTGCAAACCACAGCCCAGACACCACGAAGACCATCATCACATGGATTTATGGTCTCTAGACTAGACGGTCACAGCACGTCTTTACACTATGTGTAACAGCGGGGGACTAACGAGGCCTACCGGCGTGAAAACATGCTCACATGCGCAGAAAGGATGACGTCACCCTTCCCCCACGTGACATTAGTTTTGGCGGAAAAAGATTAAAGTCGAATACATCAAATAATCAAAACAATAAATTAATGATGGCTAAAAATACATGGATCCTTGGTAATGTATAAGATATCATTTCCTTCCTGCCTGAAAAAATGTTGCCTATGAAGACATAGCAATAACAACTAATTTCTAGACCGTGCGATGGTATAGTTTCAAACGATATTTCATTTCAATATTACTTCTTGCTTTCGCGATCACGCGAAAGACACAGCTGTTTGGATGTTGTTGTACGTCGATGATCAGAATTCGCTTCGTATCGTTTTAGCTTTCGAATGATCCGACCCCACTGGCTAGGAAAGCAAGCCAGTATTACTACTGACCGGCAGGCTAGTTCGTCGCATTGTTACCAATTTAGAACTGAGCGAACTGGAGCAAGATGAAAGGCAGTGTTTTGTTCAAGAACAAAACGCCATAACGTCACAGCCCGTCGTAGGTGCAGAAATCGAGACCACGATCTCGTGATCGTGAGCGCAACATGCATTGCCACAAGGACTCGCTCCTTGACAGAGTAGATTATACATCGAATTAATTCTGGAATATCAACCATCTCCCAGCTAATTTCGTTAGTATTTTGTTTCTGATTTGTGCCTCAATAAAAGTGAAATTATATAGCCACATGTTGCGCATTAGGGACAAAATCTTTGTTTATTTCTCCCTGCAAATGAACAAATGAATTAATTATTCTAAAAGAACAAATCGATTTCACATATTTTACAGTCTTCCTTGTCATACATATCAAGCTCAAAACAAATAAATATATGATTTTAATGTTTCGTTTCAAATCCATTTTATAGACTAAAACGATCAATTCAATTGTATATCTGTACTTACCTCATAATCATCTTTACTCTAATAATATATAAACGACGAAATCTTTCGTCATATAACTCAATTCCAATCCATTATACAATATTTGAGTGACTTTCGCTGAAATATCTGTTAACGTCAAGTGATATATCTAAAGATACATTTCTTTTGTATCCTAGTATGCGATCTTAGATGTTTTTTTTTTCTTTCCAAAAACGCTTGGAAACTTCGATACTACATTCAAGCATACATACTTAACATCAAGGTGACATTTTGTCGTTTCATATTACGTTAATATTTTTTGTTCAGAAACGAAGAATCCGACATCAAATTGCGAATATGCATCTCTGCCCTACAGGCTTTTGCTGTTATAGGTAAGTTCCAGATACTGTCACTCTCGACATCCTTGAAGCATTTGTTATTCTGGAGTGGTACAAAGAAATAACTTACGCAAACACATTCATTGCTACTGTACAATTCCATTATAAACAGGGGAATTCATCACGTTTTGTCATGCGAGCAGTGTGTAATTGCGTTTTCGTTGTGAATATAATTCCATGCATGATGTGGAATGTGTAAGTCTCCATGAATGTAATTAGTTTTATAAGTGTTTGAAAGTGCGCTTGTCTATGTGCATGTGTGTGAGAATGCGTGTATGTGTATGTATGTGTGTGCGTTTGTGCGCGCGTTTGTGTGTTTGCGTGCGTATGCGTGCGTATAAGGTTATACAATCGTGTGAATATTCACATACTCTAACCCCTATCAGTAGTCTTTGGCATTATATTAGCAAATCGCATTTATTTGCCAGAAAATCGCAGCTGGATTGGCATCGGTGTCACGTTTAATTTGATAAAGTTGCAAGAAATAATTAGATATATTCATTCCAAGTTAATAAATCGTAAATGATTGGCAATAGTATCACTGATTTTAATCCAATATCCATCCATCGTCAATAAATACGTAGCCAATACGATTCTGTAAACTGTTGTTAATGCTACTTAAGACATAATGAAATCAATCAAAATTTGCTATCTTTGATTCAGTCATCTCAAAGGGATATGTTTGAGTTTATATATGAAAAGCCTACAGATTCAAAATTAAATCATCATCATCGCAATGCTTTACTAAATTTTGCGAAGTAGGATTGTTATTACGATATGCCATTCCTCAAATTTCATTGTGGTCAAAGTTATCAACCTTATAATGGAATACAATAGGCACTTTAGATATGCGTCCACTTCGGTATTCAATATTCAAATTTCTATGAATGGAGGATTTGTATTGGTGAGCAAAATATCACTTAAATTTATATGGTGTTAAATGGGATTTTAACGGGACAAAATGCCACGTATTTTGTGAACGAGCAAATATTTCCAGAGTTTGTAGCTTTATAAAGTATATATCACGCCATATGTGTGAGATATATAAAATCTATTAGGAACATCACATCTTTGCTTATGTCTGTTTAAATTCTCATTTTGCATTCCATCTTCACCGAGTTTACATTGTTTTAAAGAAGCAAGTCCTTATGGTAAACTGAAATAATTTACGAATTGACTCTCCAACTAAGGAATCAGGTTCGAAGCTAAAATATTACGTTGGCCATGATATCTCAAAAGAAAAAAAGCCTTATATTAATTAATGCAACGGAAATAGATGATTAAATGTCGTTCTAAAGCTACGAACCAGTTCATTATTCAACATTTGTTCCCCCTCTCTATCTGCATAGTACAAATACAATTTAAAATTTGCCTTATGAATCCATTTGTGATTATGAATCCTGCAGAATAAGTACACAAACCAATTTGATTTTATGGTTTTTCTACAAGTTGCAATATTACAATGAGTATCATGTCAAGAATCATTTTGAATTTCAAGACGAGACTAAAACATTGGATTAAAAATATTATACACAGAAAGAACTTCAATTCGCGAAAACTATTTTCATTAAATGAGGCACAATCGATCAATTCAAATGTTTCCTCACAGAATTACTAAATTAAATGCTAAAGAAATCTGAAATTGCTTTGATGGTTCAGTCAGAAGTAAGGACAGAATTAGAAAAAAATAGACTAATACTATGAACTCAAATGATCACACTTGCAAAATTCTTTGTTAGACACTAATTGAACTAGCATCGCAAGACGTAGAAACAATAGAATTAATAGCTGAATTTAGAATACAGCACGCAAGATCTGACATAGAAACATTACGTATCGTGTCACTCCGTCGGCTATGACGAGGGTCCCAGTAGAACCGATCAACGGAGCAGCCTGCTCGTGAAATTTACGTGCAAGTGGCTGAGGACTCCTCAGACACGTTTACCCTTAAGGCTGGCCATATGAAATACTGCCACAACAGAAACAGGAAGAAAGAGTGAGAAGTTGTGGTGAACGAATACAGCAGGGTTTTCTACCACCCCTTGTCGGATCCTCGTAGAGCTTTAGGTGTTTTCGATCAATAAACACTCACAACGCCCGGTCTAGGAACCGAAACCGTGATCCTATGACCTCGAGCCCGCTGCCCTAACCACTGGCCCATTGCGCCTCCACATTACGTATATCACGAATTGAAGGTACCCTTTTGCAACTAGAAATCCACTAACAAATATCCTCCGTAGGACTGCAACAATCTTTAATTCAGAATGAAGGAAGCCTTAAATAGCTACAATAAAATCTTTTCTATCTTCGGGGAAGACGAAAGCCTAGAGAGTCGAGGCCTCCATAGCTGAAAGCTATGAAGGAAAAGAAGAAACAAGAAAAACTCTAAAACAGCAAAGGTCTAAACTAAACTTGGAATTACAGAATGGTAAACGGTGATAAATGATGGTAAAAAAACCACTCAAATGGCAAATACTGGTATACGCTGAACAGAATAGTGTGAAACAGTAAGATCTCAACTCATACTGAGATTGTGGTGTGATTTAAAGTTTCTTCTTTAAAATACAATATCAAAAAACCTTCACACACGTAACGACAAAGACATATTGAAGTAAAATATAATAACTGGAGAAGTTAGGTTTTCAAACGGTCATCTATCCAGATTTGCAGTCTCGACTACAGAGGAAACGTTCCTAAATTCTATTGGGAGCTGAACTCATTCTTAATTCCTACGTATAGAATACATGAAGTGTATGGTCGTATCATTCAGGTGGCAGTTATCTAAGAGATAGACAGCTTACCACTTTGTAGAGAGTGATTGTTGCTGAACTGTTTGATTTTAAAATTATTTGAAGAATTGGCAGACTTTATTAAGAATGGAAACATAAGTGTCTTTCTCGTTCGAGGAAAGAACCGCAAGTATGGTTTCAACACTGAACGAATCGGTTTCGTGTTAAAATTAAAACACATGATCTGGTTGAAGAGGGATCCAATGTTTTTTCCTGAACATTGTTGGTTCAGGTGTTACATGATGATGAATATATAAACTGTCAATTGATATTCTTCAATAACTGTGAACCGATCAATATAGTATACATAATAGCAGCATTCCAATGCCTGTTTGCTTGGCTCTCCGGGCGAGAAATGGACGGGAAATGGTGTGGGGTAGTTATTGCCTACAATATCCTGATGCACCATTATTATCATCAGACACGATATTACATCACCCAAAACAAATATTGCGCAGGATTCATGCATTTATAGGATCTAAGGGATAAATGTTCGCTTTTGGAGACAACTAGAAATTGATCCATCAAGACAATTTATGGAAAATTATTATTATTATTATTATTATTATTATTATTATTATTATTATTATTATTATTATTATTATTGTTATTATTATTGCAATTGTAATTGTTGTTGGTGTTGTCGCTGTTGTTATCAAGAAAGGATTCTTATTTCATCGTTCTTCTAAATGGAACTTTTGTGTTTTGCACTTCTCCCTTGATTTGCTTTCTGTCATTGTCATGGCAACGCCTATCACACAGCTACACTCACCATTGAATTGTCTGATATGTTTACGTAACATTACAGAATATTTATTCTCTATTCGTACACGTGATTATAGAATGACAACCATTTCCTGCACATCTCGCATAAGACTAATATCTATTCTACCCATGATACTTCCTAACATACACTTATTTCTTACCTGATAAACATGGAAGACAGGTCTTGAATTATATGTTAGTAGTTATTTCTCATAGAAATTGTACATTAGCTGTAATATATTCTACATTGAAGAATTTTATACTTAAATTGAACGAGATTCCTGTCGATACATTATTTACTATATTATCGTTCCTTTCATAAAGTTTTCTGCAACCAGGGTTTACATATTCTCAAAACAATTCATTTTTCTGTTTTCATTACATAGGAGCAGGCGTAACTGTGTAATATGAAGCTTTCCTCCCAAACACATGGTTCTAGGTTCAGTCCCACTGCGCGGTACCTCAGGTAAGTGTCTTTTACAATAACCTACATCCGACAAAATCTTGTGAGTGAATTGTTTGGGTAAAACTGAAAGAAGCGTTGGTATATACAAAGATATACCATACATACATACATACGTACGTACGTACGTACATACATACACGCACACACACACATACACACACACACACACACACACACACACATATATATATATATATATATATATATATATATATATATATATATATATATATATATATATATATATATATATATATACATATATACATACATACATACATATATACATACATACAATACATACATCAAGACGTGAATCCAATAACGTTATCACAGCAGAACAAGCAGCTGCGAATAAGAGAGTCTGGGGATGTACCGAGCAATTGCAAATCAACGAAACTGAAATATCAGAGGTGCGAGAGCATAGGAGACACCTAGTTTCAATGTGGCTAGATTATAAGAAAGCGTTTGACTTTGATCCGCACTCATGGATGCTAGAAGCCCTTCAACTTGCTAAAGTTCTACTGAGCGTAGTCAAAGCCATAGCTGACCTGATTTCATCGTGTGCCGCAATCTTGAAATTAAACAGAAAGTGTGACTGTATTATCACTGAAAGAATACAATACCCATAGGAATATTCCAAGGAGACAGCCTCTCTGCGGTGTGGTTTATGCATTCTGTAAACCCCTAGTCATTCATGTTAAGGGAGTCTGAAGGATATCTCACTGGTTCCCAAGAAAACAGAAATACCAACATTATACACTGTTTTTTTTTTTTGTGGATGACTTAAAACTTTTTGCAAAGAATATGCACGAGATGAAAAAGAGCCTTGACCTAGTTATAACATTCTCAAAAGATGCAGGGTTGGAGTTTGGTCAGGATAAATGTTGTTATATGGTTGTGAAAAGAAGGAAAACTCTAAACCAGGCTAGTAACATCTCCATCAATGGTTTGTCTGTTTCCTCTGTATCTGACGAGGAATGTTACAGGTATCTAGGGTAGATGAAAATATATCTTACAATGACACCTGTAACAAAACACGTGTCACTAAAGAATATTACAGCCGAATAAAAAACATTTGGACCTCAGATCTCTCTGCATTCAATAAAACAGTGGCCCACAATGTATTTACACTGTTAGTATTCATACTAACATTTTGACTGCTTGATTGGACGCTTGATGAGATCCGAGCAATTGATGTGAAAATCCGAAAAAATACTAACAAACACATAGTTTCCGCATAAACAGTGACGTAGACGGTCTCTACCTAAAACGAAAACAAGGCGGCAGAGGTTTAACATGGATCCAAAATGCCTTTGAATGTCGCATCATATCCCTTTTGCAACATCTTTTAATCATCAAGTGTCGAAGTGCATCCCTCGACCAAGTTTGCATACTATCATAAAACTTGGAAGGCAGCTCCTTGAGCAACACTCTTTGTCTGATAACTTAGAATATATGCCCAAAGAAGTCGACCGACTCTACTGCAAATCAAATAAAAGGAAGAACCTATATAATATTTAGTGATATCTGTCAGTTATATCTATCAGTGTTATACCCTGTCATTATATTTATATAATATTTCTTCATTACATTTCTGGAGACATGATGTGCTTTTATTTACAAACTGCCCTACTCAATCATGTTTCTCGACACAAACAATTTTCACCTAGACAACGTCTCAAAATAATTCTATGCAGTTAATTTAGGTACCTTTTCTTATATGAACAAACATCCTCACATTCAACTGAAATACGAATATTCTGTCGTATCGCTTGCAGCATATTCTTATTTTGGCTTCAAGTTTTGGGACGGGGCCAGCAATTCTAAAGGAGCTCTTACATCGCCGTCAGTGTTAAACTGGTAATAATTTTATCGACCTCAAAAGATGAAAGACAATATCGACCACGGCGGCATCTGAACTCAGAGCATAAAGACTGATAACTTGTCACGAAGCTTATCATTTTGCCTGCTGCGCTAACGACTTTGCCAGCTCTCTACTTTATAGAGCATCTTCATGCTTATATCATTATCATTCTTTTAATTTTGAAATGTTTTTGTATTACCCAAAGAGTGTAAAATATGCGAGGACTATTCTTCTTTGAACAGTCATTTAGGTTCATCTTGATAAATCACATAAATATGTTCAAAGTTAATAAAAACATTCGAAATGAAATATTCCCAACTTACTAAAATGTATGTCAACGTTTCACAGAAGTCGTTGTTTTTGACTCCATGTGAATAAAATAAAATTGAATAATACATGCATCTTTTAGTAGCCATCATATTTTTAATTCTGCATTTAGCACAGCATTTCCCTTGCATCCCACACAAATCTAGCTGTCCCTATTGTATTGCTAATAGTTTGATATTTTTGTCATGGAGTATAACATCTAAAATATTATGTGTTATATTGTATGCTGTCTGTACACTATTTGCCTTAATATATTGTTATATCTCAGGTAACATGCCGGTATTTTAGAAAGATAACGAGTTAACGCCTTTGATAAGACAAGTAAGGAGGAAGATGAGATATAATAAAAATAAAAATAAAATAACATAATGTCAATCAGCGTAAAATACAATAGAATGAGGAAATTGGGATAAAATAAAATAACGAAAGACAATATAAAATACAAAAAAGTTAGTAGAGTAAACGAAGATTTAATTTCCTGTAATAGGTTGATGGCTAAAAAGACTTTTAAATTCACGGATATAAAAGCTTTAAAGTTTCGTGGACATAAAAGTTAAAAATGGAAAGGACGTATAAACGATTTGTGTATATAGAAGAAGGGATGGAAGTAGACTGACAAATGGATAGACACACAGATCGATTGGTCGAGTGCCACATAGCTAGAAGGCTAGATGGACCGATAGACATATAAATAGATTTGGTAGGTGGAAACATTGATAGTTCGGGAGGTAGAGAGGAGAATATGTAGATTGCCTTTCTAATGGTGTCTAACCTGAATGGAGTCTTGTTGTTGGGTGTCATAGCTTAGTTAGAAATTTATAATCGATGATTATTCATTCAAAGTCTGGTGAAGAATCATCGATATGAAAGCGCAAGATAAATAAGCTAAAACACCATCAACAAGGCTTACCCCCATAATATTGAAAATCTGTTCTTCTATCGGGCTACAGAACTATATAACTATCCATTTACCAATTCATCTCTCTATCGGACTATCTAGCTATGAAGTTATTGATCCATCAATCTGACTGTCTATTTATTTATCTACCTGTTCTACGTTTATACCTACTTTTGTATCCTCAAACCTTTTATGCCTCCTGAAACTTTAAACATTTATGTCCATGAATTTTTAAAAACTTTTATATCCATCAACCTCTAACATGAAATGTTTATTTTCTCTCATTTTTCTCCTTACCTATATCCCTTTCTACTCTAGGCACAAAGCCCGAACTTTTTGGGAAAGGGAAAAGTCGATTACATCAACCCCAGTACGCAACTGGTACTTAATTTATCGATCCCGAAAGGATGAAAGGCAAAGTCGAGCTCGGCTGAACTTAACGAAGGATTTCGCCCGGCGTGCTAATGATTCTGACATTCTCCTTACCTATGCTGTTAACGGTGATATCCTCTAATCTTACTATAATTGTTTTAGTAGTTTTATAGTCTATATTTCATCTTCCATATACAACAGAGTACTTACGAGCATCTACAAGTCGCTTCAAGAATTATTTGAAACTGACTGGCTTGGAAACTGATCAGCAGAAGTGTTACATGTTTGAATCTACTCCAAAACTTTTCTGCATAAATCCTAGGACGATGTGTTGCATTGTTACAGGAAATATAGATCTGAATTTTTCAACAATGTGACAATTTTGGATATTCTTTATAAGCACTATCACAGTTCTTGAACTACCTCGTTTCCGCGGAACCCGCTGTATATGTTCTATTTTACTGTGCGATATTTTTTTCTATATTTACAGCAAATACTGTGTAATTTTCCATAAATTGTCTTGATGGATCAATTTCTAGTTGTCTCCAAAAGCGAACATTTATCCCTTAGATCCTATATATGCATGAATCCTGCGCAATATTTGTTTTGGGTGATGTAATATCGTGTCTGTATACAACATTTGTCTAACTCAAAATCTTATCATGTTTGCGATTACATTTTCGCGTTTCAAGTGTTTTGATGTATCTTGTATGTCAGTTATGATATTTGTTTGATAGTGTATTTGTAGGAATGCCGCAGTTTTATGTTGTATTGTATGACATTTATTGGGGAAGGTATATACAACCCAGTTGTATTATGTATTGTGTGATATTCTTTGTTGCTGATTCACAAGAGTGCGCCTCGTGGTATGTGTTATTTTAGATTTTTTACTGGGGCTGAAACCAAATAAAATGGAAGCTGACATGTACAGCACTTTCTTCTTTTCCTCTATCCATGAATATATAGTAGAAGTGTATAAGGTATTCAATACTTTAAATGTCGAACAAAACATGCCATTAAGAAATGTGTCAAGGAAAACTAAGGAAAGTAGGATGTTATAAATAACACATGAATATTGTAAATATGATTATATGGAGTAACATAGAGAAAATGCAATCAAAATATGTGTGGTTATATATTTATAATGAAACTAATGGCATTATGCATTAGAAGCATATGTTAGATTTATAGCAACAAACAAAGTTGCGTTTGTATTACGACCTTCTATACTGAATAATAAGTTTCCTTGCACAGAATATTCTTAAAATAATTTCCATATCATTACAATAACCATTTTTCTATGAAATATTTATTTAAAGCAAAGTGTTTTGTGATGATTGCTGTTAACCTTTTTCTATTTACAGTACACAAATTTTGATAAATCAAGTCAACAACTACGTCTAATCGTTTCCATAGACTTTATGTATGTAATATTAAGACTAAATATGTGCACACCAAAATATTTGTATATAATATTTGCTTTGTTTTTTTTTTCATTTACGTATTTGCTTTTGAAGTATATAAAGCATCACAGTGCTTTAATTGCTTTTTAAATTATTTTCGTTTTCAATGGTCCAGTAACGAATATTCAAGTAAATCGCCATCAGAATTTATTCTTACACAGATGACTACATAAATGGGACACGATAATGAGCAACTTGAGAGAGCAGACTTCATTCCATCCTACTTATAGAGATTGTTTCACTTTATCCCCACAATTAACGACATGGAACTTGATAATCAGCCGCATCTTGTCGTGTAACCGAAACGACTAGCGTATCTTAAATGATAAAACAGTATTCATAAATATGGGAAAATACATACGCACATATAGGAAATTATTTAATCGGCATAGAGTAAAGATTTCGTATTCAACGACTGGAAACTTAGCTGAGATTATAGCAATACACTCTAAACGTAAAATCAGGGAAGATATAAATTCTAAATTTATAAACAAAATTAGAACATATAATGTGTATAGTGAAATACACTCTAAAGATACTCTTTCTGTATAATGTTTTGGTTCTATAACTGATTATACAGTGAGGTTATCACCTAGCCTTAATATTAATTGTAATAATAATAATTCAACCGTAACATGTAATTTGGAGAGGAGAACTAGTGAAAATGCTTTTAACTATGAGTACCAAATTCAAGTGAATAAATGCCTGTAATTGTGTAATTGTGTAATTGTCAAAACGAAATTGTATGCCTTTTAGAGAATCAATGTTTAAGGGAAAATATAGTCTATTAGTGCAAGTTAATAACTGTATTTCGTAAGCATTATTATATTGGTTCAACTGATACAATTTGGCAATCTAGATTTCATAATCATTGTCATACATTTACGTATAGAAGAAAACGTAATTCTACAAATTTTAGTAAATGCATTTCAGATTTAAAAGATAAGAACATTAACTATCATTTAAAGTGGTCCATTATTAGTTATGCACTATCGTACAATATTGGTAATTCTACATGTGATATTTGCCTTGAATAAATGTATTATATAATTACTTCTAAATTAATACTATTGAATTTTAATGAAACTTTACAATACGATATTGCCATAGATTTAGGACATTCGAATATATCAGTTACTAATTATAATAATTTTTCATATATTATATAATGTTATTTCTTATAAAAGGTTTGATATAATGAAGAATTAGAAAACTAATTGTTGTGATGTGAAGTGTCTAAGATTCTGTTAACCACAACGTAGAATTCTTATCTTTATTTTTTTATTCTTTAGTTGTCGAGTGACGTCACCAAAAGTTGTATGCAAAATAAACTTTTGTATGTAGACTTCTATTTATCATAATTCTTGTTTTTTTTTATTATTTCATCATCACTGACGTCACCAATAGTTGAATACAAAATTCACTTTTCTTAAATAGGTTTTTTATGCTTATGTCGACGGATGTATACGTATATATACATATGTGTGTGTGTGTTTCCGTGTGCGTGTGTACATATGTATGTAGATTGACAATTATTTTCAATTAATGACAAATTTTTAAAGTTTAAAGAAAATTCAAAGAGATTCTTAATAAGAAATTTGTATATCAATGAACGAACTCCAGCATACGCCTTTTCCACACACTGTCTCTGTTTCTGCTCTCTCTCTCTCTCTCTCTCTCTCTCTCTCTCTCTCTCTCTC
>NC_068985.1:6527656-6531581 GCF_001194135.2 Octopus bimaculoides
TATATATATATATATATACTTATATACTACACAAACACACACACACACACACACATATATGTATATAAGCAGACACTTACACTCACGTACGCACGCACACGCACACCAATATATGTGATGCCTGTGTCACAAATCATTATTTGTTTTATCATATTGTGTTGAGGCAAAAGTAAATTCAAGAAAATTATAAACACTAAGCAATTATAAACTGTCCATAAAGTAAATGATGATGATGATGATTCTGTGAAAATGCAAACAATAGATTCTAATAATTAGGATCAGCCCATGAAAAATTTCCTTTAAATTTCCTGTATTAAACTATGTTTGTCCATTGTGTGTTTTACTCTGGAATTTAAAAAAAACAAATATGAAGTTTTCAACGATGCTGTGAACAAGATAGGAAATGAAAATCGATATTTTAATTCACTGTACTTTCTGACGTCGTTGTTAATATTGCATGGAATATATCTGAACATAAGACATACATGAAAAGAGTTTTAATTATACAAAACACAGTTAAAACACATATTCCAAAAATCAATAACTTATTAAAGTTCCTGTATAAGTCAGAGAATGAGGGAAGTCGTTTTTGAACGTTACATTTAATATACGATGAATGAGTATTTATTGCAAATTTATTGGAAAAAAATATACAAATTCCTATATTTATGAGTCTAGAAGAACGAAATATTTCATTTTCCTTTTTTTATGTAATCTACTGCTTTACTTTGAAATTTACAAACATAATTTGCAATTCACCGATGAGTAATGTATCTTCGTAGCGTTGCACTGAATGTAATCTATATATATAACGACATTAAAATAGTGTTCAACATTTATACGTCTACTCGCCATTAGAAGGATAGCACAATGTTTAAAATTGATGCATTCAGTGTAACGACACGCAAGGGACACTACCTGTTGTCATCTTGTAAACAAAATTCATTATTTTAATAACGTTAAGTATAAGTCACCAATGGCGACTTATACTTCATACTTTCAATGCTAAATTAATTTGCAGTTTTTTTTTTTCTTTTTTTCTTTAGTCTGCGTGAAACTCTTATCAAGCAAAATTATAATAAATGATGTATCAGGAGGAAATAACGCACTAAAATATTCAAAGCTTCTTTTCTACTTTAAGACGTTGCTCAATGGTTTGATGAAGATTTGGCTGTATAGTAAACAGATACCTGCGGCTGTGTTGTTATTTTTTTGCTAGTTCCTACTGACACAAGGACATAAAGAGGATGTGAAGATGCGATGCAATGCCCTATACATTAAATTACGTCGATAAATATGAATATAATTAATAGATAGTATACATGTGCGACCAATAATAAAATAAAATGTATAGATGTAAGGTAAAATAGAAAACATTTATAGTTTCCAAATAAGGAGACTATTATTATACTGGAGCTACTTTTGTGGGAGGTGGGGGGGCAATCGATGAGATCGACCCTAGTATGCAATTGGTACTTAATTTATCGACCCCTAAAGCATGAAAGCGAAAGTCGACCTCGGCGGAATTTGAACTCAGAATGCAAAGACAGACGAAATACCGCTAAGCATTTCGTGTTAACCATTCTGCCAGCTCGCCACCTTATGGTTTGGAAATATTTTCTGCGCGTCAAAGGGTTTGTGTTACGTTTTATTTTTCTTAATAAACATTGATACATCAACATTAATTTTATTCCATTCGCTTGATACGTGGATGTAATGGAAAATTAATGAACAATTCTAAGTGTGACTTTGCTGCCAATAAACATTTTCCGAGTAATGCAAGCACAATATCTAATTAATTTCTCATTTGTATTTATTTTCCCTACTCCAGACATAAAAAAGTACGATCATTGTACTTTCTATATGTTATTCAGTTCGTGTGCACTTTCTTAGTAATCCTTCATTTATTGATTCTATTATATGTACTGATATCAACTAATCTTTCGGGTGAAATATATAACTTTACACATGTTTCACAGAATTTCACTTGTTCAGGTCATCTCTACAAATTTGCTATAGAAATTATAGGCAGCAGTGATTTCGTGATGACGTTTCGTATCCGAAACCCCTGGTGTAAACAAGAATGAAATCGAAGATGAACAATGGGTAATGGGTGTATATGCCCTATTCCAGAAGTTTTGCTCCTTCATCACCACCCATCCAACTAATAAATTATTCACGAACACGTTGCTTAAATAGCCACTAAATATAGTGGTGTAACGTTATTGGATACTCCTATTTTATACATTAAACATATTCCTACAAGCTGGATGTAATAGCACTGCTAACACAGTAGAAAACAATATTGAGTTATAAAACATTTGATATACTTTGTAGTGTATTATGATTGCATAACGAAATATAATATCCATACAAATCGTTAATATTTACGTACCAGTTCCAGGAATGTACTTAATATGTAAAATTGGTATATCCAATAACGTTACACCGCTATATTCAGTGGCCATTTAAGCAGTGTGGTTGTAAATACTTAAGGAGTTGGGTGGGTGCTGGTGAAGGAGCTAAACGTCTGAAATATTGCATATACGCCCATTGCCCATTGTTTTCATATTCGATTTCATTGTTGTTTACATCAGGCGTCTTGGATATGGAACGTAGTAATAAAATCAGTGCTGGTTATATTTCCTATCGAACATCGGTACACATAACTAACCTTGTCAAGTGATTTAATAACACTGCTAACACAATAGAACACAGTATTGACTCATGAAAACCTTTGATAAAAATTGTTGTATATTATCATTGCATAACAAGATACGGTGTCCCTACAGTTCAAAGAAATGACATAAAACTTTTACTCAAACTTTGGGATTGTGTAGTTTTTGACATGATAAATAATCCGTTAATTAGTTTTAACATGATAAATACACGTTAGCCATACCAGCTGGTAAGCATCGACGGGCTCGAAGGAAATTAACTATTACCTATATAGTCATTCTGCCAACAAATGTCGTGACCACAAAAAAGCCGCGCCTCACCTTATGACAATCTCCAAACTCATCTAATTGTTTTGGTTAACGTATACACACGTTAACTCCTAGTTTCATTTTTAATATTATGTTGGCCATATCGATTTCCTTTGTTCCTGATAGCATAAATCTAACGCCATCAGTATTTTCAGTAAAGATTCTCCTGTGAGGGACGAAATTACGTCCGTCATCTTCAACAAATACTCAAATAGTACGATGTACAGAAAGGAGTGTCAGACTGGTAGATTCAATGGCAAAGCAACTGCTAGAGGCAAAGATAAAATATTTGGTAGTTTAAGCTGACAGAAATTTCAACTAGTCTTATGTTGATCTCCATCTGCTATCGAACATAAACTGTTGCAAATTTCAGTGGTACAAGTTTTAAAGATACTAAACTGTTTCAGGATGAAGAACTCTCTCTCAGCTCCACATCAAGCAACAACTCGCTCTCCGATGTATCACGCCACGTGACGATTGCCGTTAATGATCATCAATAATATGCTAGGCAGAAGAATGTTTATAATGAACAAAGTTTCTACGACATTCCTCAGACTTATTATCACAAGACTCGCATGACTCATAATGACCCAGTCTACTGCTTCTTGAAATGCACCGCCACAAAAAAGCTGGGGATAGCATGTCTGCCCTACAACATTGTGGATTGCAGATTAGACTATACAGACAACGGGTTTTCCCCAGAGCATTGCCTCAAGACGCTCACCATTCCCGCCAGTCCTTAGAAGAAGAAGAAGAAGAAGACGAAGAAGAAGAAGAAGAAGAAGAAGAAGGAGGAGAAGAAGAAGAAGAAGAAGAAGAAGAAGAAGAGGAAGAAGAAGAAGACGAAGAAGGAGAAGAAGAAGAAGAAGAAGAAGAAGAAGAAGAAGAAGAAGAAGAAGAAGAGGAAGAAGAAGACGAAGAAGAAGGAGAAGAAGAAG
>NC_068985.1:6531921-6532704 GCF_001194135.2 Octopus bimaculoides
AAGAGAAGACGAAGACGAAGAAGAAGAAGAAGAAGAAGAAGAAGAAGAAGAAGAAGAAGAAGAAGAAGAAGGAGAAGAAAGAGAAGACGAAGACGAAGAAGAAGAAGAAGAAGAAGAAGAAGAAGAAGAAGAAGAAGAAGAAGAAGAAGAAGAAGAAGAAAGAGAAGACGAAGAAGAAGAAGAAGAAGAAGAAGAAGAAGAAGAAGGAAGAAGAAGAAGAAGAAGAAGAAGAAGAAGAAGAAGAAGAAGAAGAAGAAGAAGAAGTTTTTTGAGGGAGCATACATGCTGAAACATCATATTGAGAATTATCGATGTTTGCATGCATCGCCAATATAGAACTAAGCAATATTATATCACAAGCATTGTTATAATAATGCATGCTTGCTCATCCTCGATGCAGTGGAAACAGGCGCAAACAAGAAAACCACTGAGGACAGCGAAATGATAAATATTGCATACATAATAGCCATATGAAATGAAAATACAAAAAAAAAAAGACAAGCTTAAAGGCACATAGTATACCAGCTTACCACTAAGCAACCATAAGGCATAGTATAAAAGCACAACAGGCGTAGGAGTAGCTGTGTGGTAAGTAGCTTGCTTACGAACTACATGTTTCCGGGTTCAGTCCCACTGCGTGGCACCTTGGGCAAGTGTCTTCTACTACAACCTCGGGCCGACCAAAACCTTGTGAGTGGATTTGGTAGACAGAAACTGAAAGAAGATCTTCACACACACACACACACACACACACACACACAAACACACACACACACACACACA
>NC_068985.1:6532881-6536444 GCF_001194135.2 Octopus bimaculoides
ATATATATATGTGTGTGTGTGTGTGTGTGTGTGTATATGTTTGCGTGTTTGTGTTTGATCCCCAACATCGCTCGACACCAGATGCTGGTGTGTTTACGTCCCTGTAACTTAGTGGTTCGGCAAAATAGACTGATAGAAGAAATACTAGGATCCCCAAAAATACGTCCTGGGGTCGATTTGCTCGACTAAAGGCGGTGCTCCAGCATGGCCGCAGTCAAACAACTGAAACAAGTAAAATAGTAACTTATGATTCAGGAAAATTGTAAGATATATAAAGCACAGATGATCAGGATGCATATTCCGAAAAATAGCAGAGGAAGATTAATGACCATTCCAGAAGAGTTTAGAAAAAAATGGTTCTTTTAATTACTTCTAAATAGTCAAAATGAAAACCATGCAAATTAAACACGCAACTAATGAGCGATGTAATCTATGACTCCCATATGTAACAGTATAATTCAATATGCAGTTGACTGGGGAATAAAACGGGATTCGCTTTCTCCGATAGGTGGCGCTCCAATTGTGAAGTGCATCGTTAGGAAAATACATTGATGATAATAATTAGTTAAGAGTTATCCTGCTAGTGCTATTTTTGGTGTCAATAGAAACTCGAAATTATGTCGCAAAATAATGAAATGCGTTTGAAGAATCAGTTTTACAAAACTGTCATGAGATTTGCCTACGACTCTAATCCCACTGATATTGGCTGCTATCGTAATTAGAGAATGAAAAACCTCATATGTATATAACAAAAATATGAATTAAGTCTATGATTATTTCTTTTAATTTTTCTAGCTCGTAAACATCTAGTGTCTTGCTAAGTTGAGAACACAGATTTCGTGGTAAGACGCTTTGACGTCTATTTTTAGCACAGAAGGGATCCACAGAGTGGTCTCTTCTCTTGTTTATATTTTAATACAATTCAGGATCCTCGGAGGGTTTTTTTTTTAAGTATGCTGACCACTGGTTGAAGTTGATATTATTTAATAATAGTAATTTCTACTCTTGTTGTAAAAATATGAGACTCTATAACATTTAGCTACACCACTTCCTTCCATACATGTCATACACATACACATACACGCGTGCTCGAACATACGTGCATGTGTGACACACACATAGACATGTGTACTCAAGCACACGGACCCGTATACTCACACTCACAGACACATATACATACACGCACACTAACACATATGGAATTAAACACATTGAATAATCTTTTGATTTCTGATCCAGAAAGTGTGTCCACTGAATTTCGCAATGCAACGTATTGTATTTTTCTATAAATTTGGAAGTTTATTCCGGTACACAAACGCGTGTTTTACTTGCAAGTGATAAGGAATTTTGATGTAGAATAATACTTTCAGTGTAAATTATTCTTCTAATTCTATTGCTTTGTTTTTCCTTTATCCTCATCTAAATTTATCTTCTCCAACTAGCATACATTTACTCATTCTCCATTTGTTGTGTCACTCTTCCGGCGCCAGTGTGACATCGAACAAAATACTTGTCTAATTATTATACGATTTACAGCAACAGCTAAATGTAAATTCAGTTTTGAAAATATCTTATTGAGATATACAATGACAATGTTTAATTCGTATAGATTCGATTTATTCTTATTCATTTCATTATTTTACGTTTTATGGCTTTTGTGGAAGCAAGTGTTTTAGTGTAAAATGAAATGAAATAAATATTTAATATTTCACTTTAACATGTGACTTATCAATATTGCTCATAATATAATGGCAGGAAAGCATATAATTACAATTCTTTTCACTTGCGCCATAAATAGGAAAAATATAAGCCATAATATGACAAATAATTTTTATTTATATCTTTCTATATATGCGCTTCGTCGACCTATCCAGTGCAATGCAAATATTCCACACCAAATTTTCCAGAGTAGACTTCATATTCTCAGTTTGATATCCAGTATCTTTCACAAGTTGATCGATATAGAATCTTCTTGGTCTTCCGATCCCTTGCATGCCTATACGTGTGTTTCCAGAGGAGATCCCTGGACATTTCTTTCTTATCTCTCCATCAATGTCCTACAAAACATGTTCTCCTTTCTATGATTTCCAAATGAAAGCAGGAAACTGACATATAGTCGCTTATTTGTTGGGGGCTGAATCTGAGAAAGACTGAGAACTGCACGAAGCATTCTCATGTATGTGATTCCAAGCTTCTTTTAAAGTCTCTTTTTCGGTGTACATACTAAAAACAACAGAGACGTACTCATTCGACTACTACTTGAAAGAGACTCCTCTACATATTCTCAGAAAGAGATTTCCATATAATTCTGAGTTTGCCTAGAGTACTCCATGTTTTTGCAATGCCTACCTGGACATGATTCGTTATTTAAGCAATGTTACTTCTCAGATAGGTAATGCGATCAAACCTCTTCAGATCGGTGCCATTCAAAGCCCAGATATCACCTGTTACCTTAGAGTCCTTAGGGCTCATAGTGCTATTTTGTACCACTGCAGTCGCGAGCGCACGCAACACCTTCTCTCCTACTTCTTTATCACCTACAAGATCAAAATCATCTTGCATAGTTAACATCCGACATTCTTACTGCAAAAGTTGAACATTGTGTGAGTGGGAAGACTGTGATAAAATATTGGGTCATCGCCTAAATAATGCGTTTTATTTTATACTTCTTTTATTTTTCAAAATTAAGATAAACGAAGTTCCTGTTTAATCTAAAATATACTCGCCTTCATTTTCTACAATACGCTTCCATCTATCTGGTAGATTTACAAGGCCCCTCTTCCAAAATTCACTTGTCCGTGATGGAGAATACTCCTCCAATACAGTTCTGACCTCGTCGACAGAATTCATATTTTTTCCGTCCAAATGATTGTTAAGCCAACGGAATAAATGATAATCAGATGAGACAATGTCCGGTAAATATGGTGGGTGGGGCATCGTTTCCCATTCAAACTGCTCCAGCCTTTGCAATGTCATCTTCGCTGTATGAGGCCGAGTATTATTCTGATGGAAGAACACCTTTCATGTTGAAATCAAAGATGGTCGTTTTTTGTCGCTCAGGTGTTGATGAATGATTGAATGATGAAATCCAAGCCTCTCAGATAGTTCCCCAAACGTTACGGATTTGTTTCGCTAGATTTTGCAGGACGCACTCGTCGAGCTGTACAGATATTTCAAGATGGGTCTCGTCTTCTAGGCTGTAGTTTCTGGCTCAGAATTTCTGGAACTACCGTTGACACAGGCTTACGGTTATTGTCCGATCTCCATAAACTGCATTAATATTCCCCACACTTTCCGTTGTGTTGTTGCCTTTATGAACTGATGAAGCAAAATATGCCGATTATTTATTTATGGGATGACCCAATATATGTACAATATATCATGACGCTTAAAATATTACGAACTGCGATTTTTAGATGTGTCAGTGCGAAAATATTCTGTAAAATGTGAAAACATATAATACAGAAATTTGAAAGCAGTTATTCAGCTAATTTAGGATAGGAACAAAACTAGAACATCGATATATATATATATATATATATATATATATATATATATATATA
>NC_068985.1:6541614-6549033 GCF_001194135.2 Octopus bimaculoides
TATATATATATATATACATGCAGTATATATGTGTGTGTGTGTGTGTGTGTGCGTGCGCGTGTTTGTGTATATGTGTGTGCATGCGCGCGCGCGTGTGCACATGTATATAATTGATATGTATAATACATAACGACGTTTCAAAGTTGTATAATCTGATTTTACGGTAGTTTAAGAATGTTTTACAAAGTATGTATTGGGAATCAATAATTTGACAAGAATCGTGCTTTGTAAAGTATATTTTTTTAACTTTGAAACAGGTAGTTCTTTCATGATATACTGGACAGCCATCATTATACTATCCCTTACTAATGAGATTATAATTTCATTGATTTGCTAAATGAATTACCTCTCGTAAGCAGATCTGCTGTAATGTGGAATATATTGCCGAAATACTTGAAATGCAAAAAATTTCCGTGTTTGTTAATTATCCTGTAACAATACTGTACAGTTTGTTTAATCTTGGTGAAGCCCTGCAGTATCCATTTGTCTGCTGCTCCTGGATTTATTTCATACAGTTAGTTACGTTTCTTTCTCCTTATTTCGAAGGCTTTCCAACCATGTGTTATGTTATATCTGCATAATAACAGCATAGATATTTTTCGATATAAATCGATACATGCCATTGATTATTTCTGAATATATAATAATACTGGTATTGTTTATTCCACACAATGATAGGCAAGCTAATTCAAACGTATTTAATCCACTTATTGGAGATTTTGAAATTGAGAGTGGATAACCTCTTAACAGATGGATATCTGTTTTGATAATTTTGACAATATTTCAAGAAACAAATAAATATATTGTCCAAATATATTGTTCCTCACCTTTAGTGTATACTCTGCGAGGTGTAATGAATTGATATGCATTTATATCTCTTTTACCAGAGATTTCTTGTGGAGGCGCCTGACTTTGTGGCTAAAAGTATTCGGCTGACAATCGTAAGGTCGTGTTTTCGAATCACGGCCGCGCGTTGTGTCCTTGCGCAAGACACTTTATGTTCCTGTTCCTCCAGTCCATTCAGCTGGCAAACACGAGCAGTACCTGTGCCACGCTGAATTTGCTTGTGAACTACGTTAAGGATACGCGTGACTGTGGAGTACTCAGCCATTTGCGCGTTGATTTCACGAGTAGGCTGCTCTGATCGGATCAATTGGAACTCGTATCGCCGTAACGAATGAAGTGCTAGTAAAAAAGCAGGAAATAATTTCTAGTCGCATCTCGGATACGAGCTGGAATACCCGCTCAGTCTCATTCATTGTAGATATTTACTCATAAACGTGATATCTAACATATTATGTGTTATAAAACAAATATGCAATATGTTTGTATTCTTAAAATCAGTGTTTGCACTCCTTAACACACGAGGAAAGATATGTACCAACAGCTGCCTTCTTGTTTTTTTTAGTATTACCAAACAATTATTACACTATTATATTCTGGATGTATTACAATGACAATGGCTTTTGAGTTAGGTTCATGGTCAATAATTTTGAATCGTAGGTATTTAGCCGATACTCTCGATCACAGCATTATTGTGGCCTTCAGTGGGAAGGTGGTGAAGTCATTGTGTTTTCAGTAATTAGAGTGTATAATGAGAACTGAAAATTGCCACGCAGGCGCGAAAAGACTCATTGCATGGTGCATTAATTTTTCATGTTTCTGTATCATCGGGTAATATCTTTCTAAAATGTATTCATGGTCTATATTTTAAATACCAATATGTAAATCTATATACCTGGATTAGTGAAAAATACTTACAAGTAGTTTCGGGGAATTTCCCCCACTTCACGAAAATCTTACATACTACAAAAGGTATTTCATGGTATAAATGGTAAATAAATAAAATGAATTTAATCTAAGAAAATCCAAATACATTTAATGAATTATTCTCGATCATCTCGTTTGCAGCTGCGATGACTTCCTGATTGTTAAACCGGAATTGTCGACATACCTGCGTTGTATGGTCCATATTCATTTCAAATATGACGTAGACAATGGCAGCTTTCAGTGTAGCTATAATATTGTGATGATGTCGATTAGTCTCCCTTTCAAGAACGCGTTCATCGGTTTTGAATCTGGTGAGCTTAGAAATCACAGGTTTAGTGTCACACCTCGGGTTTAACAACTGCTTCCATTAATGCAACTTATTTCGTAGCATTATTTCTAAGAATCAATAGAAACAAGTTATTTACTATGACACGACCTTCGTTAATCGTCGCCTCTAAAACCATTGAAGTTGCTGGAATCTTAGTGTGCCTCAATCAGCAGAAATCTGAAGAATTTGCACATAAAGCCTGTAATATTTTCGGTTACATTTTTCGTCTAACTTGAAGAGAGTACAACATATATCCAATATCCTCATGCCACAAAGTTCTGATGGTATAATCCAACTGAGGTTCGTCGAAGGCTCTCATTGATTTTCCAGCGTTGCCATAAATTGTATTTTGAACCCATTAGATGAATTGCAATGTTATAGTGTCAGAATGTTTTAATGATTTTTTTTGAAGTAGTTGATAATTCTCAGGAATGGCTTCCACTATCATGTGAATTTTGTGTACAAATGACTATGCAACATGCAGATATTTGGGAATTACGAAGTCACTCTTTACACACTCATATATGGTAGTAGTGACTTCATGTCTTTTCATTTCTTGTGTTAGCATTGTGTCCGCCATGGAAAAGTTGAAACAACTCTGAAGCTTTTAATTGCTTTCAGAAAGTAATATACTGATAATTAATTGTCCTCAAATACCCCTGGCAGCCTGCAGATCCAGTGTTTACATGAATATATTAACAATAGAATATAAGATCGGTTTTTTTTATAGAATATAAGACATCCATATATTAATACGTTAATAGGGTGTATTTTACACTCCTATCAATATATATTGCAACTAAGATCTGAATTGAATTCTTGTTGTTCGCATTTCAATTGGCATGAAAACTGGAGCATCCAATTTCAGCTTCTGAAAATGTTATATCCTACATGTTTTAGAACCTGAAGGATAGTATGTATACACTTAAATCGTTATATCTATGTACATACACACACATTTAAACATACACACACACTTAAACATACACACATACACTTGCATGTTATCATATATGCAAATGCATTCATCGACATAAACTTAACTTTTATTCGTTTCTTTGTGTTGTTGTAAGTGAGTGTTTTGCAAGAAAACCAGCTGAACAAAGACAGAAGCCGATCGATTACGCTTAAGCAATATTAAAGACTTTTCAATAAAATACAAATAGTAAGATTCAACTGCTAAACTGTCATTTTTATAACGCATACGTGCTACACAAAACTTCGCAGCCTCCATTAAATTATGCCGTCAGTCAAATAGTGTAAAGAACTTGTCATGAACTAGTTCCCCCTTCACATCCATTTGGTGTTTTTCTTTCAATTATTTTCTAAATATCATTTCCATTTTGTTTATAGAAAATGCAATTACACTAATATGCTAATGAGCCAATTAAGAAAGATACTGAAAGGAAGCGATTCACTTATAATTCCTTGATTTAATTAGAATGACAGCTGCTTGCTGAAAGCATGAAGAACAGAATTGTGTTAAAATACACCTTTGCCATTAATTCTTCCGTCTTAAATTTAGCATTCTCTCAATAGTTTCATTATTGTTAGAAACGACTCTCTTGTGGAAGAAATTAAAGTATAGTAAAAATTATTCTTGTTCATCAAAATCATACGGGATTAAGTTAATAAATTTTTATCTTAACATATTGCGAATCAGTTTTTACTAGTGCTATTTATTATTTGGTATCTTAGGCGGCGAGCTGCCAGAAACGTTAGTACGCCGGGTGGATTGCTTAGCGGTATTTCGTCTGTCGCTACGTTCTGAGTTCAAATTCCGCCAGGCTCGTCTTTGCCTTTCATCCATTTGGGGTCGATCAATTAAGTACCAGTTACGCACTGGGGGCGATGTAATTGACTTAATCCATTTCTCTGTCCTTGTTTGTCCCCTCCATGTTTAGCACCTTGTGGGTAATCAACTTTCTCCCCTTCCAACATATTTCAGGCCTTTGTGATTTTAGTAGAAAGGATCTATCATTTGGTGTCTGTATACAAAGTTTGGAAGCGTATTTGAATTTAAAAAAACAAACAAACACATTTTCGAAAACAAAAATAACACACAGCTATTCATTAACACTTACTTTTTGCTTATAAACAGATTGTTATACAGTAATCTCTCGACTATCGCGGGTGTTACGTTCCAAAACCCCCCACAAAAATAATTAGAATCTACAAAGATGTAAATACCTGCCGGCCGCAGAAACCCGCGAAATGCCGAAGAGTCCGCGATATAAATTTTTAAATATATTAGCCAGCGATGTACTGAGTGCGCGATAGATGAAACGCGATGTACTGAGTGCGTTATAGGTTAACCGTGATATGGAGAAGGATTACTGTACTGGGATTTCATTTCTTGTTCTTCAATGCCAATATCATTCATTTCAAACATAATCCCTCACCATGCTCATTAGATGATAACTTAAGCTCTTGAAGAGATACTCCATCATATCAGTTCTCCATTATCTTACGTAGTTTTACTCCGAGCAGTATCATAGTCTTCTTCAGGTATGATTCCCATTTTCCCCTTGATCTTCATCTACGTCTTACGTATACATGATAAATATTCTTCTACATAACATACGCTGTAATTTCGACATTGGTCATGTGGCTCGTCCTACAATGATTCTATCCTCTAAGGAGATGCTTGCCATTTCAGTTAAATTGATATTGAATTCTCTTGAGCATGATGTTCCCTCGGAATGTACAGTTTGAATAAATATATACAGAGAATGCAATTACATGAACTAATGATCCGAAAAACATTTTATGCTGTACCTTTTATGAGTGCGAAAAAAAGATTATTCGACTTTCAAATTAATTAATGTTTAGCAAATGCTGTTAATGTTTTGAACCACTAATCTCTTAGCTTAGACTTTTTGGGGAGCAACCATATCGAACCATCTGAAGTGAAATTACCCGAAATGGTCGTGACTTCTGGAACTTGACTGACAAAAGAAAGCCACGAATGATCCGCCTTTCTTTGCCTGTCGTCCTAATTGTTGTTTCTCTTGTCCGGCTTTGTAGCATCTATCTGTCCAATTGTTTTAATGTCCTCTGTTGCGTTTTTGTTCTAGTTATTTATATGTGCGTGTGTGTGTGTGTGTGTGTATGTGTGTTTGTGTGTGCGTGTATACGTGTGTGTGTATGTGTGAGTATGTGCGTGTGTGCGTGCCTGCGTGCGTGTGTGTGTATCTTATGAGTGCCTCTCATTTGATCTAGAATATTCGCCAGTTAAAATATAACATTAAAATAACGAAGAAAAGTACTGCATTCGTTAAATATATTACCGTTCCTTCTGCCGTTTATAATTTTATCCAAAGCTGTTTAAGAATATAGATCCATTATATTTGCGTAAAACGCATTTCCAGTTGTAGAAGAAGAAAGCTGTCTCGCTATTCTAAAGAATTGAAAACCTGAAAGTTTAAGAAATATTTCTGTTTCGTGCACGAATTATCCAGAATGTTTTGGAAATTAGCCTTAAGAAATTTTCAATTTAAATTAACAATGCAACTTCAATGCATATTCTGTCCTTTAAACGTTAAAACACGCTAAAACATAAACACAACCCACGCTTTGGCATTAAGAGATGTAAATCTTGCAGTGATCGTGACAAACAAATATAAAACAGTTATTAGTTTTAAAACTTGACAGTTTTATGAAGTATACTAATCATTGGCGTTTTTGTTTAGAATAAATATTACACAGGTGTAATTGCCTGGCAAGTGTTTTCCTCTCAGATCGCGTTTTGAAACTAAAACGAACACAGTGTGAGAGACTCAAGTTAGTGATTTAGAAACACAGAAAGGGCCGTTAACTTCACTTAAAAATTTATTAGTTGGGATACTGTATCAAAATTTTCGCTCCGTGAGACTGCGACCGATTTCACTGACGAAATTTGTGCTGTATCTAAAATTACGCTCTTACATAGCGATATACTTAGCTTGTAAACGTCCAGGGAGTTTTATTGGCGTTTTTGCTTAGGATAGCATAAAGACAGCCGTTCTAGATGAGTGCTTTTAGCTGGTTAGTTACAATTGGTCTTTTGGCATTTAGTGGTATTTCATGTATTCAACTTTCTCTTGTTCATTCTCTTTTTCTATAACATTTTATAGAGATGAATACAATGTGAGTGGGAGGGTTGAAGATTTGAAGGAATTGCTCCAGGGACAACGCAAGTTTGAACAATAATAGTAATAGCTGCAGCAATAGTTTATATTGAAGCAGTTGTAACCGTGGTGGTAGTAGAAGTAGCAGGTGTTGATGTAGTAGTAGTAGTAGTAGTAGTAGTAGTAGTAGTAGTAGTAGTAGTAGTAGTTGTAGTAGTAGTAGTAGTAGTAGTAGTAGTAGTAGTAGCAGTGGTAGCAGTAGTATAGTAGTAGTAGTAGTAGTAGCAGCAGCAGCAGTGGTAGTAGTAGTAGTAGTAGTAGTAGCAGCAGTGGTAGTAGTAGTAGTTGTAGTAGCAGCAGCAGTGGTAGTAGTTGTAGTAGTAGTAGTAGTAGTAGTAGTAGTAGTAGTAGTAGTAGTAGTAGTAGTAGCAGCAGCAACATTGGTAGTAGTTGTAGTAGTAGTAGTAGTAGTAGTAGTAGTAGTAGTAGTAGTAGTAGTAGTAGTAGTAGTAGAAGTAGTAGTGTACGTCGCAGAAGCTGTAGAGGCAGTGATAGCGTTGTTGTAGCGTTAGCGGCGAGGGGCACCAATATTTCAGTGATGATTATTTGTACTCTAAGTAAAAGGTCTTGCATTTTTTGGGGGGAAGGGAGCGAGTCAGTTATATCGACCCCAGTGCGTAACTGGTACTTTCATTGATGAAAGGCAAGATCGACCTCGGCAGAATTTGAACACAGAACGTAGCGGCAGACGAAATACCGCTTAGTATTTCGCCCGGCGTGCTAACGATTCTGCCAGGTCACCGCCTTAGCTGGAGCAATAATAATACTTAGCGGCATTTCATTTATGACTTTATGTTCTAAATTGAACCTCCACTGAGGTTGACTTTGTCTTTTATCCTTTCGGGGAGGATGAAATACGCACCAGTTGAACTGTCACTCCCTGCTACAGATTTCTCCCCATACACACACACACACACACACACACACACAATATAAAGAAAAATACGTCTACAGAAAAATCACATCTTCAATTGTAGAATTCATGTAGGAAAGTCGACAACTGCTTTTGTTGTATTAACATATTTAAGTATAGAAAATATCATTGAAATTACAGGTTAATACAAAAATGGGTGCTTTATTAATACCTACTTTATTAATACCTTCTTCTTCTTCTTCTTCTTCTTCTTCTTCTTCTTCTTCTTCTTCTTCTTC
>NC_068985.1:6549607-6551728 GCF_001194135.2 Octopus bimaculoides
TCATGCATATAGTTGCATATCTAAACATGGTGAAATATATTTAAATGATAAACTACTGGAAAGTTTTACAGATTTTTACAGTTCCGGTGATGGACTGAATCTGTAGTCTTAAGCGTGTATCTATACATCTAAACTGTTAGTAAATTTGCTGCGTGTAAATGTCTAATATGTAGTTATTGGCTATGTCTCAATTTGTCACTTTGCATCTGAGTCGAATATGACATCCTTCATTTTTTTCGTGATGAAATATGTAAATGTCGATGTACCGGTATTGATTTTATTGTCTAAAGGTCTTAAATATAACAGCCAACTGTGGTCAAGTTCTTTTCAAAGTTGAATATTACAATATTCTGCTATGGAAACCAAAATTTATTCACGGAAACCAGCAAATAAATTATGTAATTTCATCAAACATTATGTTAAATATGGTCCCGCATATCGGAAAGTGAGCAGAAGTGTCAGTGACGTAAATATGAGCAGTAATTAATTAAGGATTTTCTTTGTTCTTTTAGATTTCTCAATAAAGAACACTTCGATTTTAATTTTGGGGCACCCGGTTCATATTGTCAAATGAACACGTCACATCCTAATCTCTATTTTGTATTGTACGCTGAAATTCAACTGGTGACTACAAACGTAACAATGACTCCGATTCGACGCAAAAAAGTCGCTCGGTAAGATGATTCCTTAATATAACATTTCCATTCTGGATGAAGTTCAAGTGCAATAAATCTGGTGTTAGGAATTGATTATATGCATTACATATTCTCAGTATATTTCTCACCAAAGTTTAATGGGAATAAGTGTTTAACCAATGTATCATCTCAAATATAAATGTTGTAATATTTGCTGATGTACTTTTATCTGTAGCACAAATATAATTTGGCATTTTGTTTCACTTTCATAAGATTTATTACCGTATTGAACTAACCAATATGGAAGTCAATAACCAGAGTATATGATATATCATACATCCATAAAATACGTACGTTCGTTATTAAGCGCTTTTGATCAGAACATTATTAAGAACGAGTCTATTAATATGTGAAGTTCTTTTTCGTTAATGCCTTTTTAATTGAACAATCTTTCGCTGTATTCTTCACTTTGTTAGAGATTCATACTTTGCAAAAGGGAATATCAAAGAAATATCCCCCTAAACGTATATTGTGAGTAATAAAACGACAATGTATAGTAATTGAACTGCCATTTCTAAGTACGTACACACAATATACATAATTTTATATATATATATATATTCTTTTATTCTTTTATTTGTTTCAGTCATTTGACTGCGGCCATGTTGGAGCACGGCCTTTAGCCGAGAAAATCGGCCTCAGGATTTAGTATTCTTTGTAAGACTAGTACTTACTTAATGGGGCTATTTTGCCGGACCGCTAATTTACGGGAACGTAAACACGCCAACATCAGTTGTCAAGCGATGGAAGGGGACAAACAAAGACACACAAGCCCACACACACATACACACACACACGCGCGCACACACATATACGACAGGATTCTCTCAGTTTCCGTCTACCAAATCCACTCACAAGGCTTTGATCGGCCCGACGCTATAGCAAAAGTCACTTACTCAAGATGCCACGCAGTGAGACTGAAACCGGTACCATGTAGTTGGTAAGAAGGCTACTTACTACACAACCATTCCCACGACTATATATATACACACTCATACATGACTCTGTGTGTGTGGGGGGGTGGGGGTGAACGCACATGGCTTCAGGGTTAGGGCATTCGCAAGATCGTAAGTTCAATTCCTGGCAATGCGTTGTGTCCATGAGCAAGGCACTTTATTTCACATTGCTCCTGTCCACGAGGCTGGTAAAGATGACTTGTACCTTTATTTCAAAGTCCCAGCTTTGTCATATTGTGTATCATGCTGAATTTCCCTGAGAACTACGTTAAGGGTACCTGTGTCTCTGGAGTGCTCAGATCATCTGGACACTTTGTAAGGGACAGAGTGCCAGTTATATATATATATATATATACACTAATAGATGTGTGTATTTTTCCCTTGTTTAAAATAAACACGAAAAAAATGGATAAATAGTTACTAGGGTAACAAAAAAATCACACAAGTAAAAAGGGCGTAACACCTTGTTT
>NC_068985.1:6552158-6552875 GCF_001194135.2 Octopus bimaculoides
TATATATATGCATATATTATGCTTAATATCTTCACTACAACGTGTACTGACGCCACGATACAATCGTTTTCATATCACAGTTTCACTTATCTCCCAACCAAAAAGCGTTCTCGAGAAACTTAAATATAACATCGTTTTTGTTTTCTCCAATAATACAAATACAATATTCCCTGAGATCTATTATATATGGATATTAGGGATGATAAGGGATGTAACGGGAGAAAATTATCAAACATTGAAATCAATGAAGTCGACTTGCAATGATGCCGAAGAAATAATAAATGAAGCGGGGATTTACTAGGAATATTGTCAGCAATGATTCAGATTAACATGTCAATAAGACTATTTATCATTGGAAATGCAATAAAAGAGGGATTAGGAAAAAATCGAATGATGTTTTGGAAATAAATAATGCATTGTTTTTGTGTAACAATGAAATCTGAAACAGATCTATGACTACGGAAAAATTAAATCGTGCAACATTGCTCAAAGATATGAGATTAAGAGCGTTGTTTAATAAAAATGACGGAAATAGTGTCAGTGAATTTATTTCTGACAGCTCTATTGAGGATCACTAAATCCATAAAAAGCAATATTTTAGATTGCTTCTAAACAAGAGCGGTTTTTCACTTGCGTAAACAGACACACATGTATATAAGCTCATATATACAGACATATACACAAACATTAGCATACATCCATATATATATATATATA
>NC_068985.1:6552885-6553547 GCF_001194135.2 Octopus bimaculoides
ATATGTAAATTCCAAGCGCAGATGTGGCTATGTGGTAAGAAACTTTCTTCCCAAACATATGGTTCCAGATTCAATCCCACTGCGTGGCACCTTGGGCAGGTGTCTTAACATAGCTTCGGGTCGACCAAAGATTTGTGAGTGGATTTAGTAGACGGAAACTAAAAGAAGCCAAAGAGACACAGTCCTCTAGATTTAATAGTTGATAAAAGACAAATAAATTAGAAATGAACCACAATCCTTTACAATCTATAACCCCAGTAAGCTTCATGCTTTTCCTGGAAGTGTAGTATATTCTTCGCTTCAATAGCGACAATATGGATGACTTCTATCTTCTTGCTCTGTCAAATATTTGAGGAAAATTATATTAATGTGTCCGACTGATCAACATTCTATTTATTAATGCAGCTGATGATAGCCCTGCATTTAAATTGATGCAATGATTGCATTATTTAATTAAATGGAGCCCCTTGAAACGGTCGTACTTCATCACTTCTTGATATCCTGTTGCTTATTTTGATTTTATTCACCGTACCTCGAGCTGAGCGGATAATACCGGACTGAATCTCAATTATCTCTTACACATACACAAACACACACACACACTCACACATATGTATATGTATACACACACACACATACACACACACACACACATGTATATA